>NW_027141120.1:242500-248912 GCF_036365525.1 Heterodontus francisci | reverse complement strand
TCAATGGTGCGAAGCTACCATCTGTGGGATTATGACTGAACGCCTCTAAGTCAGAATCCCCCCTAAACGTAACGATACCCTAGCGCCGCGGATCACTGGTTGGCCTGGGATAGCCGACTCCGGTCGGTGAGTAGTGCCGCTCGATTCAGGGCTGGAGCGCGGCCAGATGGGCGCCGCCTCTCTCCTGTTAACGCACAGCATGTTCGTGGGGAACCTGGTGCTAAATTATTCGTAGACGACCTGATTCTGGCTCAGGGTTTCGTACGTAGCAGAGCAGCTATCTCGTTGCGATCTATTGAAAGTCATCCCTCGAGCCAAACTTTTGTCGGTACCCGAGTGCACGCCGCAGAACTCCCGCCCTCCATTTTTCCTTCGGGGCCGCTCCTCGCGGGAGGACGCCCTACCGGGAGGGTCGGGGGGGAGGGGAGGCACGGAGGTGGACCGTGGAGATTTCCTCGCGGGAGGACTCTGCCACCTCCTTCCGGACCGCGCCGCGTCCTTCTTCGGAGGGGCACGTTTGCCGTGCGCGCAAAAGTCCTCTGCTGCTGCCTGGCCAGCTGCAGTACCGAGGTGCTTTTGCCGCCGGTTCTCGTGCTTGTTCTGACTAAGGGCCGGAGTGGTGCCTGGTTTCGTCACCTGGCCAGGTGCGCGACTTCCAGGTCACTCGTCCGCAAACACCCCCCTTTGCCTCTCCTCTTTTCTGCCACCTCCGAGTAACTTGGTTAATGATTTGTCACTCGAAAAAAAAGTGCGGCAAAGATCTTTGGTTAACCATTTGTCAGTTCGCCCCCTCGCGGTTTATGATTTGCTCCCGTCGTCAGATTGACAAAGAGTCTGGTTATTCAGTTGTCCAAATGTTGTAAATTGGTTACTGAGTTGTCACTTCAACTTTTGGCCACGGTTGGCTGCAATGAGTCTTGCCGGCTTAATGGTCGGCGTGGGGGGGGGGGGGGGTGACTTTGCGAAGGCTAGCAGTGGGCAGAACCGGTTTATGATTTGCTCCCGTCGTCAGATTGACAAAGAGTCTGGTTAATCAGTTGTCCAAATGTTGTAAATTGGTTAATGAGTTGTCACTTCAACTTTTGGCCGCGGTTGGCTACAATGAGTCTTGCCGGGCTTAATAGTCGGCGTGCGGGGGTGACTTTGCGAAGGCTAGCAGTGGGCAGAACCGGTTTATGATTTGCCCCCGTCGTCAGATTGACAAAGAGTCTGGTTAATCAGTTGTCCAAATGTTGTAAATTGGTTAATGAGTTGTCACTTCAACTTTTGGCCGCGGTTGGCTGCAATGAGTCTTGCCGGGCTTAATAGTCGGCGTGGGGGTGAATTTGCGAAGGTGGCCGTGTTTCGATGCATGTTTGCCGGCGTGTTTAGGAAGGTTGGGTGGGTGGGTGGGTGGTTGTGTGGGCGCCGTGGTCTGAGGGCACATCCTGTGGGATGTGGGAGGCGGGGGAAGGAGAGCGCCCTTGGTGCGTGTGTCTAGGCGATGCATTGCGGAAGGATGGGCGGGTGGGGCCGGGCGTGTGGGTTCCCGACTTATCGGTGAACCATTTGCTACTGCGGGGCCAAAGCAAAAGGGAAAGCATAAGGGCGCAGGCTGCCCTCTGCGGGACAGGTCCGGCCTGACGCCGGTTTACGATTTCTCCGGTAAAGCACCTGTCGGGTGGCGACCGGAGGGTCTTTGCAGGGCCTGGATCTCCGAGCCCGTGGGACAGGCGGGAAAGGGTGGCGGCAGCCGGTTGAAGTCCCGACCCTGGGCAGCCTCCCGGTCTTACCTCCATAACTTCGGCGAGGAGGGTCCGATCCCCGCGCGGTCGACGGCAGGCGGTAGGGCTCGGAGGGGCGCGGCCTGGTCCGCGAGTGCCCCGGCGCCGCCCCTCTGCCCGTCCGAGGGACAGTAGGAAATGGCCATACCGCTTTCCGGCCGATTGCCGCCGGACGTCCGGCCGCATTCGCTCGGTCTGCGCGGCCGGCGGTAGCCGGGGGCGAGGGGCATCGGGCGGTGGCGGAACCAGGCCGGCCCGACCGCTGGGGGCCGCCCGGGCGACGTTTGAATCTGTCGGGTCGGACCGCCGAATCCCGCGGGATTTCGGGATCGAATCTGCGGGTGGAATCGGCACCTCGTCCCGCTGTCCGGTTCCCCCCCCCCCGTCGACTGCAACGGGTTTCCGAGGCCCGTCGGTCAGGCGCGGTTCGCTCCGCAATCCGCCGGCCGATCGGCACCGGGCGGGGCTCTACGGAAAGAGGGGACCCTCCCGCGTCGAGTGCCGGCGCACCGACCCCGCAGGCTGACCGGGAAGGTGAAGACTCACCCCGCTGAATGCCCGGCCCCGGCTACCCTCCGGCTCCGGGGCCATAACTTCGGGGAGGGAGGTCCGATCCCCGCGCGGTCGACGGCAGGCGGTAGGGCTCGGAGGGGCGCGGCCTGGTCCGCGAGTGCCCCGGCGCCGCCCCTCTGCCCGTCCGAGGGACAGTAGGAAATGGCCATACCGCTTTCCGGCCGATTGCCGCCGGACGTCCGGCCGCATTCCCTCGGTCGGCGCGGTCGGCGGTAGCCGGGGGCGAGGGGCATCGGGCGGTGGCGGAACCAGGCCGGCCCGACCGCTGGGGGCCGCCCGGGCGACGTTTGAATCTGTCGGGTCGGACCGCCGAATCCCGCGGGATTTCGGGATCGAATCTGCGGGTGGAATCGGCACCTCGTCCCGCTGTCCGGTTCCCCCCCGTCGACTGCAACGGGTTTCCGAGGCCCGTCGGTCAGGCGCGGTTCGCTCCGCAATCCGCCGGCCGATCGGCACCGGGCGGGGCTCTACGGAAAGAGGGGACCCTCCCGCGTCGAGTGCCGGCGCACCGACCCCGCAGGCTGACCGGGAAGGTGAAGACTCACCCCGCTGAATGCCCGGCCCCGGGAACCCTCCGGCGCCGGGGCCATAACTTCGGGGAGGAAGGTCCGAGCTCCGCGCGGTCGACGGCAGGTGAAAGGGGCCGGTGCGCCGCGGAAGGCGACAGCAGTCCCGTCAGGCTGCACCTCTGCTCGGGCGAACGGCGTCAGGAAAAGGGGAGAGCACTTCCCCACCGATAGCTCCGGAACGCCCGGACCCATTGGCCCGCGGCACCGTGGCTGCTAGAGGGGCTCCGGCGCCGTCAGCCGGGGTACGTCCCAGGCCGGCCGGACGGCGGGCAGCCGGAGGCAACGGCCTGGAACGGAGCCAGACTTGAGTCGTTCCGTGCCGTGGGCAAAAAGGCAGGGCTGCGGGTCAGCGCAGTTTGGCAAACCTAGCCGCAAGTGCGGGAAGGGCGGAGGAGCACACGGACGCCGCCTTCCCAAACTGAGCCCAAAGTGCCCAGGCATGCCCCTTGATCTCGCCTAATCAGTGAGCCCAAAATAATTTCAGAGTGTGGAAACCTGATCCAAAAAGGTCGAAAAGAACGGCCAGAGATCAAGTCCGAAAGGGGAAATCAGTAACAAGCAAGCAGAGTAATCATTAACCAAAAAGCGCAAAATTATGTTAAAAGTGTGAAATCATTAACCAAAAAGTCGAAAATAATGTCCAGAGACCAAGTCCGAAAGTACAAATAATTAACCAGTAAGCAGAGTCATCATTAACCAAAAATCGCAAAAGTAAGTAAAAAGTATGAAATCATTAACCAAAAATCGCAAAAGTAAGTAAAAAGTGTGAAATCATTAACCAAAAACTCGAAAATAATGTGCAGAGACTAAGTCCGAAAGGGCAAATGGTTAACCAGTAAGCAGAGTCATCATTAACCAAAAATCGCAAAAGTAAGTAAAAAGTGTGAAATCATTAACCAAAAATCGCAAAAGTAAGTAAAAAGTGTGAAATCATTAACCAAAAACTCGAAAATAATCTCCAGAGACTAAGTCCGAAAGGGCAAATGGTTAACCAGTAAGCAGAGTAATCATTAACCAAAAAGGGCAAAAGTAAGTAAAAAGTATGAAATCATTAACCAAAAAGCACAAAATTAAGTTAAAAGTGTGAAATCATTAACCAAAATGTCGAAAACAATGTCCAGAGACTAAGTCCGAAAGGGCAAATGGTTAACCAGTAAGCAGAGTAATCATTAACCAAAAGGCGCAAAAGTAAGTAAAAAGTATGAAATCAGTAACCAAAAAGCGCAAAAATATGTTAAAAGTGTGAAATCATTAACCAAAAACTCGAAAATAATGTGCAGAGACTAAGTCCGAAAGGGCAAATAATTAACCAGTAAGCAGAGTAATCATTAACCAAAAATCGCAAAAGTAAGTAAAAAGTGTGAAATCATTAACCAAAAACTCGAAAATAATGTCCAGAGACCAAGTCCGAAAGGGCAAATGGTTAACCAGTAAGCAGAGTAATCATTAACCAAAAAGGGCAAAAGTAAGTAAAAAGTATGAAATCATTAACCAAAAAGCACAAAATTAAGTTAAAAGTGTGAAATCATTAACCAAAAAGTCGAAAATAATCTCCAGAGACTAAGTGCGAAAGGGCAAATGGTTAACCAGTAAGCAGAGTCATCATTAACCAAAAATCGCAAAGTAAGTAAAAAGTGTGAAATCATTAACCAAAAACCCGAAAATAATGTCCAGAGACTAAGTCCAAAAGGGCAAATGGTTAACCAGTAAGCAGAGTAATCATTAACCAAAAATCGCAAAAGTAAGTAAAAAGTGTGAAATCATTAACCAAAAACTCGAAAATAATCTCCAGAGACTAAGTCCGAAAGGGCAAATGGTTAACCAGTAAGCAGAGTAATCATTAACCAAAAATCGCAAAAGTAAGTAAAAAGTGTGAAATCATTAACCAAAAACTCGAAAATAATCTCCAGAGACTAAGTCCGAAAGGGCAAATGGTTAACCAGTAAGCAGAGTAATCATTAACCAAAAATCGCAAAAGTAAGTAAAAAGTGTGAAATCATTAACCAAAAACTCGAAAATAATGTCCAGAGACTAAGTCCGAAAGGGCAAATGGTTAACCAGTAAGCAGAGTAATCATTAACCAAAAGGCGCAAAAGTAAGTAAAAAGTATGAAATCAGTAACCAAAAAGCGCAAAAATATGTTAAAAGTGTGAAATCATTAACCAAAAACTCGAAAATAATGTCCAGAGACTAAGTCCGAAAGGGCAAATGGTTAACCAGTAAGCAGAGTAATCAGTAACCAAAAAGGGCAAAAGTAAGTAAAAAGTGTGAAATCATTAACCAAAAACCCAAAAATAATGTCCAGAGACTAAGTCCGAAAGGGCAAATGGTTAACCAGTAAGCAGAGTAATCATTAACCAAAAATCGCAAAAGTAAGTAAAAAGTATGAAATCATTAACCAAAAAGCACAAAATTAAGTTAAAAGTGTGAAATCATTAACCAAAATGTCGAAAACAATGTCCAGAGACTAAGTCCGAAAGGGCAAATGGTTAACCAGTAAGCAGAGTAATCATTAACCAAAAATCGCAAAATTAAGTTAAAAGTGTGAAATCATTAACCAAAATGTCGAAAACAATGTCCAGAGACTAAGTCCGAAAGGGCAAATGGTTAACCAGTAAGCAGAGTAATCATTAACCAAAAATCGCAAAAGTAAGTAAAAAGTGTGAAATCATTAACCAAAAACTCGAAAATAATGTCCAGAGACTAAGTCCGAAAGGGCAAATGGTTAACCAGTAAGCAGAGTAATCATTAACCAAAAGGCGCAAAAGTAAGTAAAAAGTATGAAATCATTAACCAAAAAGCGCAAAAATATGTTAAAAGTGTGAAATCATTAACCAAAAAGTCGAAAATAATGTGCAGAGACTAAGTCCGAAAGGGCAAATGGTTAACCAGTAAGCAGAGTAATCATTAACCAAAAAGCGCAAAAATATGTTAAAAGTGTGAAATCATTAACCAAAAACTCGAAAATAATGTCCAGAGACTAAGTCCGAAAGGGCAAATAATTAACCAGTAAGCAGAGTAATCATTAACCAAAAAGCGCAAAAGTAAGTAAAAAGTGTGAAATCATTAACCAAAAAGTCGAAAATAATGCCCAGAGACTAAGTCCGAAAGGGCAAATGGTTAACCAGAAAATCCGTCGAATAATGTCCAGAGACTAAGTCCGAAAGGGCAAATGGTTAACCAGTGGAAGGGCGATCAAGCGGAAAAATTTGCCCCGGTTACCCGGGATGGAGTTCCAGAGGTCCGGCCAGAGTTGTCAAATTCGTCCCGCTGATCGGACGCTTGTCATTCGGGTGGCTGGGGGTTGGCGGGGTATCTGCACAGTAGTAGGAGGTGGCAAGTCGGGACTTGGACGTTTATTCCAAGAGTCCACCCGAGCCTCCAGGTCTGCAGAGACCGACCCTAGCTGCCGCCCAACCGACTTTTAAGCCTTTTTCGGATGGGGATTTTTTCCCATTTTCGTCCATTTTTCGGGTTTTCTGTCGGGCTTAATAGGCGGCAGCCTGA
>NW_027141120.1:222500-230000 GCF_036365525.1 Heterodontus francisci | reverse complement strand
CCGCCCGGGCGACGTTTGAATCTGTCGGGTCGGACCGCCGAATCCCGCGGGATTTCGGGATCGAATCTGCGGGTGGAATCGGCACCTCGTCCCGCTGTCCGGTTCCCCCCCCCCCGTCGACTGCAACGGGTTTCCGAGGCCCGTCGGTCAGGCGCGGTTCGCTCCGCAATCCGCCGGCCGATCGGCACCGGGCGGGGCTCTACGGAAAGAGGGGACCCTCCCGCGTCGAGTGCCGGCGCACCGACCCCGCAGGCTGACCGGGAAGGTGAAGACTCACCCCGCTGAATGCCCGGCCCCGGCTACCCTCCGGCTCCGGGGCCATAACTTCGGGGAGGGAGGTCCGATCCCCGCGCGGTCGACGGCAGGCGGTAGGGCTCGGAGGGGCGCGGCCTGGTCCGCGAGTGCCCCGGCGCCGCCCCTCTGCCCGTCCGAGGGACAGTAGGAAATGGCCATACCGCTTTCCGGCCGATTGCCGCCGGACGTCCGGCCGCATTCCCTCGGTCGGCGCGGTCGGCGGTAGCCGGGGGCGAGGGGCATCGGGCGGTGGCGGAACCAGGCCGGCCCGACCGCTGGGGGCCGCCCGGGCGACGTTTGAATCTGTCGGGTCGGACCGCCGAATCCCGCGGGATTTCGGGATCGAATCTGCGGGTGGAATCGGCACCTCGTCCCGCTGTCCGGTTCCCCCCCGTCGACTGCAACGGGTTTCCGAGGCCCGTCGGTCAGGCGCGGTTCGCTCCGCAATCCGCCGGCCGATCGGCACCGGGCGGGGCTCTACGGAAAGAGGGGACCCTCCCGCGTCGAGTGCCGGCGCACCGACCCCGCAGGCTGACCGGGAAGGTGAAGACTCACCCCGCTGAATGCCCGGCCCCGGGAACCCTCCGGCGCCGGGGCCATAACTTCGGGGAGGAAGGTCCGAGCTCCGCGCGGTCGACGGCAGGTGAAAGGGGCCGGTGCGCCGCGGAAGGCGACAGCAGTCCCGTCAGGCTGCACCTCTGCTCGGGCGAACGGCGTCAGGAAAAGGGGAGAGCACTTCCCCACCGATAGCTCCGGAACGCCCGGACCCATTGGCCCGCGGCACCGGTGGCTGCTAGAGGGGCTCCGGCGCCGTCAGCCGGGGTACGTCCCAGGCCGGCCGGACGGCGGGCAGCCGGAGGCAACGGCCTGGAACGGAGCCAGACTTGAGTCGTTCCGTGCCGTGGGCAAAAAGGCAGGGCTGCGGGTCAGCGCAGTTTGGCAAACCTAGCCGCAAGTGCGGGAAGGGCGGAGGAGCACACGGACGCCGCCTTCCCAAACTGAGCCCAAAGTGCCCAGGCATGCCCCCTTGATCTCGCCTAATCAGTGAGCCCAAAATAATTTCAGAGTGTGGAAACCTGATCCAAAAAGGTCGAAAAGAACGGCCAGAGATCAAGTCCGAAAGGGGAAATCAGTAACAAGCAAGCAGAGTAATCATTAACCAAAAAGCGCAAAATTATGTTAAAAGTGTGAAATCATTAACCAAAAAGTCGAAAATAATGTCCAGAGACCAAGTCCGAAAGTACAAATAATTAACCAGTAAGCAGAGTCATCATTAACCAAAAATCGCAAAAGTAAGTAAAAAGTATGAAATCATTAACCAAAAATCGCAAAAGTAAGTAAAAAGTGTGAAATCATTAACCAAAAACTCGAAAATAATGTGCAGAGACTAAGTCCGAAAGGGCAAATGGTTAACCAGTAAGCAGAGTCATCATTAACCAAAAATCGCAAAAGTAAGTAAAAAGTGTGAAATCATTAACCAAAAATCGCAAAAGTAAGTAAAAAGTGTGAAATCATTAACCAAAAACTCGAAAATAATCTCCAGAGACTAAGTCCGAAAGGGCAAATGGTTAACCAGTAAGCAGAGTAATCATTAACCAAAAAGGGCAAAAGTAAGTAAAAAGTATGAAATCATTAACCAAAAAGCACAAAATTAAGTTAAAAGTGTGAAATCATTAACCAAAATGTCGAAAACAATGTCCAGAGACTAAGTCCGAAAGGGCAAATGGTTAACCAGTAAGCAGAGTAATCATTAACCAAAAGGCGCAAAAGTAAGTAAAAAGTATGAAATCATTAACCAAAAAGCGCAAAAATATGTTAAAAGTGTGAAATCATTAACCAAAAAGTCGAAAATAATGTGCAGAGACTAAGTCCGAAAGGGCAAATGGTTAACCAGTAAGCAGAGTAATCATTAACCAAAAGGCGCAAAAGTAAGTAAAAAGTATGAAATCAGTAACCAAAAAGCGCAAAAATATGTTAAAAGTGTGAAATCATTAACCAAAAACTCGAAAATAATGTGCAGAGACTAAGTCCGAAAGGGCAAATAATTAACCAGTAAGCAGAGTAATCATTAACCAAAAATCGCAAAAGTAAGTAAAAAGTGTGAAATCATTAACCAAAAACTCGAAAATAATGTCCAGAGACCAAGTCCGAAAGGGCAAATGGTTAACCAGTAAGCAGAGTAATCATTAACCAAAAAGGGCAAAAGTAAGTAAAAAGTATGAAATCATTAACCAAAAAGCACAAAATTAAGTTAAAAGTGTGAAATCATTAACCAAAAAGTCGAAAATAATCTCCAGAGACTAAGTGCGAAAGGGCAAATGGTTAACCAGTAAGCAGAGTCATCATTAACCAAAAATCGCAAAAGTAAGTAAAAAGTGTGAAATCATTAACCAAAAACCCGAAAATAATGTCCAGAGACTAAGTCCAAAAGGGCAAATGGTTAACCAGTAAGCAGAGTAATCATTAACCAAAAATCGCAAAAGTAAGTAAAAAGTGTGAAATCATTAACCAAAAACTCGAAAATAATCTCCAGAGACTAAGTCCGAAAGGGCAAATGGTTAACCAGTAAGCAGAGTAATCATTAACCAAAAATCGCAAAAGTAAGTAAAAAGTGTGAAATCATTAACCAAAAACCCGAAAATAATGTCCAGAGACTAAGTCCGAAAGGGCAAATGGTTAACCAGTAAGCAGAGTAATCATTAACCAAAAATCGCAAAAGTAAGTAAAAAGTGTGAAATCATTAACCAAAAACTCGAAAATAATGTCCAGAGACTAAGTCCGAAAGGGCAAATGGTTAACCAGTAAGCAGAGTAATCATTAACCAAAAGGCGCAAAAGTAAGTAAAAAGTATGAAATCAGTAACCAAAAAGCGCAAAAATATGTTAAAAGTGTGAAATCATTAACCAAAAACTCGAAAATAATGTGCAGAGACTAAGTCCGAAAGGGCAAATAATTAACCAGTAAGCAGAGTAATCATTAACCAAAAAGCGCAAAAATATGTTAAAAGTGTGAAATCATTAACCAAAAACTCGAAAATAATGTCCAGAGACTAAGTCCGAAAGGGCAAATGGTTAACCAGTAAGCAGAGTAATCAGTAACCAAAAAGGGCAAAAGTAAGTAAAAAGTGTGAAATCATTAACCAAAAACCCAAAAATAATGTCCAGAGACTAAGTCCGAAAGGGCAAATGGTTAACCAGTAAGCAGAGTAATCATTAACCAAAAATCGCAAAAGTAAGTAAAAAGTATGAAATCATTAACCAAAAAGCACAAAATTAAGTTAAAAGTGTGAAATCATTAACCAAAATGTCGAAAACAATGTCCAGAGACTAAGTCCGAAAGGGCAAATGGTTAACCAGTAAGCAGAGTAATCATTAACCAAAAATCGCAAAAGTAAGTAAAAAGTATGAAATCATTAACCAAAAAGCACAAAATTAAGTTAAAAGTGTGAAATCATTAACCAAAATGTCGAAAACAATGTCCAGAGACTAAGTCCGAAAGGGCAAATGGTTAACCAGTAAGCAGAGTAATCATTAACCAAAAATCGCAAAATTAAGTTAAAAGTGTGAAATCATTAACCAAAATGTCGAAAACAATGTCCAGAGACTAAGTCCGAAAGGGCAAATGGTTAACCAGTAAGCAGAGTAATCATTAACCAAAAATCGCAAAAGTAAGTAAAAAGTGTGAAATCATTAACCAAAAACTCGAAAATAATGTCCAGAGACTAAGTCCGAAAGGGCAAATGGTTAACCAGTAAGCAGAGTAATCATTAACCAAAAGGCGCAAAAGTAAGTAAAAAGTATGAAATCATTAACCAAAAAGCGCAAAAATATGTTAAAAGTGTGAAATCATTAACCAAAAAGTCGAAAATAATGTGCAGAGACTAAGTCCGAAAGGGCAAATGGTTAACCAGTAAGCAGAGTAATCATTAACCAAAAAGCGCAAAAATATGTTAAAAGTGTGAAATCATTAACCAAAAACTCGAAAATAATGTCCAGAGACTAAGTCCGAAAGGGCAAATGGTTAACCAGTAAGCAGAGTAATCAGTAACCAAAAAGGGCAAAAGTAAGTAAAAAGTGTGAAATCATTAACCAAAAACCCAAAAATAATGTCCAGAGACTAAGTCCGAAAGGGCAAATGGTTAACCAGTAAGCAGAGTAATCATTAACCAAAAATCGCAAAAGTAAGTAAAAAGTATGAAATCATTAACCAAAAAGCACAAAATTAAGTTAAAAGTGTGAAATCATTAACCAAAATGTCGAAAACAATGTCCAGAGACTAAGTCCGAAAGGGCAAATGGTTAACCAGTAAGCAGAGTAATCATTAACCAAAAATCGCAAAAGTAAGTAAAAAGTATGAAATCATTAACCAAAAAGCACAAAATTAAGTTAAAAGTGTGAAATCATTAACCAAAATGTCGAAAACAATGTCCAGAGACTAAGTCCGAAAGGGCAAATGGTTAACCAGTAAGCAGAGTAATCATTAACCAAAAATCGCAAAATTAAGTTAAAAGTGTGAAATCATTAACCAAAATGTCGAAAACAATGTCCAGAGACTAAGTCCGAAAGGGCAAATGGTTAACCAGTAAGCAGAGTAATCATTAACCAAAAATCGCAAAAGTAAGTAAAAAGTGTGAAATCATTAACCAAAAACTCGAAAATAATGTCCAGAGACTAAGTCCGAAAGGGCAAATGGTTAACCAGTAAGCAGAGTAATCATTAACCAAAAGGCGCAAAAGTAAGTAAAAAGTATGAAATCATTAACCAAAAAGCGCAAAAATATGTTAAAAGTGTGAAATCATTAACCAAAAAGTCGAAAATAATGTGCAGAGACTAAGTCCGAAAGGGCAAATGGTTAACCAGTAAGCAGAGTAATCATTAACCAAAAAGCGCAAAAATATGTTAAAAGTGTGAAATCATTAACCAAAAACTCGAAAATAATGTCCAGAGACTAAGTCCGAAAGGGCAAATAATTAACCAGTAAGCAGAGTAATCATTAACCAAAAAGCGCAAAAGTAAGTAAAAAGTGTGAAATCATTAACCAAAAAGTCGAAAATAATGCCCAGAGACTAAGTCCGAAAGGGCAAATGGTTAACCAGAAAATCCGTCGAATAATGTCCAGAGACTAAGTCCGAAAGGGCAAATGGTTAACCAGTGGAAGGGCGATCAAGCGGAAAAATTTGCCCCGGTTACCCGGGATGGAGTTCCAGAGGTCCGGCCAGAGTTGTCAAATTCGTCCCGCTGATCGGACGCTTGTCATTCGGGTGGCTGGGGGTTGGCGGGGTATCTGCACAGTAGTAGGAGGTGGCAAGTCGGGACTTGGACGTTTATTCCAAGAGTCCACCCGAGCCTCCAGGTCTGCAGAGACCGACCCTAGCTGCCGCCCAACCGACTTTTAAGCCTTTTTCGGATGGGGATTTTTTCCCATTTTCGTCCATTTTTCGGGTTTTCTGTCGGGCTTAATAGGCGGCAGCCTGACCCCCGGCCGAGGCGGGGGGCGCACTCTCCCTTGCGTAAGGGTCCGGATTTGCCCCGGAAAGTGCCCCCGACGGCCTCCCGACCCGGGTGCCTGCAGGGCGGGGGGAAAGGGTAGTCCCAGCCGCAGGAAATCATTAACCAAAAGACTTAGCCGTCGGGGCAGAGGCTAAGACCCGGGCTGGTGAAATCATTAACCAAAAGGAATGCACCCTTTTCCGAAAGTGCAGGCCGAAATAAGGCGAGCCTTGGGCCGGGAAGGCCAAAACCCCCAACTCATGGAAGTGTATGGGGTCGGACTCGGCGACTTTCCCGGGCCCCGAGTTGACCTTTCCCCACGGGGGCGGTCAAGTTGCTCCCGCCAAGAGGGCACGTTGCATTTGCTGCCGCTCTAGTCCCCGGGCTAGTTAATCAGTTGCCGTCGGAAGTCCCGATGCCGAAATGAAAAATGGCCGTTGCGGCGATTTGGCGCCTCATTTTCGGAAGGACTACCGGCAGGCAACCCGCCGAATTGACACTTGCGATTCGGGTGGCTGGGGGTTGGCGGGGTACCCGGAGATTTTCGGGAACTCGATTTTCAGAACTTTTGCTGGCAGCGGTTGCACTTGCAAAGTGGCCGAAGAAGTGCTCCCTCAAGGAAGGACCTTCTTTTGAAATAAAAGACCTTCCGAAGAGTGCCTGGAAGTCATTTATGAGCATTTAAGGGTAAATCTGGCGGACTTTCCATGCTCTGTTGCCGGCTCTGAAATATCGCACAGTTGGGTCTAGGCCGGTAGACTGGCTGTGAAAACAGACAAAGTGTTTTGGCGAGCGAGAGAAAACAAGGCCTTGGAACAGATTGGGGGGTGCGGAGGCACACCACACCCACAGGAAAAGAATTAATGAAAAAAAAACCAAAGTCTATGACATGTCTGTTGGTACAGTGAGAAAAGCAAAGAAGGGAGGCTGCGATGGCAGAGCAAAGCCGACCTTCATACAGATATACATGTCAAAGAAAGAAACTATGCCCGCAAAAGACTTGGTGCGAAATAACAAGGCTCCTTGTGAACGGTTATCTTTGTCTGTCAGGCGCAGATTGTGGCGGCGTCGCCTGGTTTCCTTGGGTTGCACTACATGTATGTCCTATTCTCAAACGAAAAGTGCGTGCCCAGAATTTTGTCCAAGTTAGGCGACGCACGCCGGCTGGCATCACCTCTCCGTGCGAGCGCCGAAAGCTTTGGTCGACCTGTTTGGCTACGCTGGTCGCGGTTGCTCCTTACAGTCATGGGGACGGAAAACCGATGCGAGTTGACCAGGCGACGTCAACCAAGTTGCATGCTTTCTCCCCCCCCCCCGCCGCCGCCAACCCCACACTGTGTGAAAGGAAAAAAAAAGTGCGTGCCCAGGTCACTCGATCGATACGGCGAGGACTGTCCGACGTTGGAGGGCCCAGGCGGGCTAGCATTTATTTGCTGGTGTTTCAGGCTCAGCGGTTACCTCCCGTTTCTGTCCCTTGTGTCAGACGGACATTCCTCTCGAGAGTTTGGCCACTTGGTCGGCGGCGTGCTAGGTAGATTACTCGTTGTGCGCCGTCTCCTGTGTGCTGATCTCTGTGCTGTTCGTGTGAGGCCGAGACGTCCCACTGGTCGCTACCGCAGTGGTCCGATTGTGAAGCTCCGGAGCGGGGCGTCCCGTTCCGGCCAGCTCGAGCACTCGATTTCTCTAGCACCAGAGCAAGGGCACACGCGCGGTGTGT
>NW_027141120.1:207500-212500 GCF_036365525.1 Heterodontus francisci | reverse complement strand
GAGTTGTCACTTCAACTTTTGGCCGCGGTTGGCTGCAATGAGTCTTGCCGGGCTTAATAGTCGGCGTGGGGGTGAATTTGCGAAGGTGGCCGTGTTTCGATGCATGTTTGCCGGCGTGTTTAGGAAGGTTGGGTGGGTGGGTGGGTGGTTGTGTGGGCGCCGTGGTCTGAGGGCACATCCTGTGGGATGTGGGAGGCGGGGGAAGGAGAGCGCCCTTGGTGCGTGGTGTCCTAGGCGATGCATTGCGGAAGGATGGGCGGGTGGGGCGGGCGTGTGGGTTCCCGACTTATCGGTGAACCATTTGCTACTGCGGGGCCAAAGCAAAAGGGAAAGCATAAGGGCGCAGGCTGCCCTCTGCGGGACAGGTCCGGCCCTGACGCGGTTTACGATTTCTCCGGTAAAGCACCTGTCGGGTGGCGACCGGAGGGTCTTTGCAGGGCCTGGATCTCCGAGCCCGTGGGACAGGCGGGAAAGGGTGGCGGCAGCCGGTTGAAGTCCCGACCCTGGGCAGCCTCCCGGTCTTACCTCCATAACTTCGGCGAGGAGGGTCCGATCCCCGCGCGGTCGACGGCAGGCGGTAGGGCTCGGAGGGGCGCGGCCTGGTCCGCGAGTGCCCCGGCGCCGCCCCTCTGCCCGTCCGAGGGACAGTAGGAAATGGCCATACCGCTTTCCGGCCGATTGCCGCCGGACGTCCCGGCCGCATTCGCTCGGTCTGCGCGGCCGGCGGTAGCCGGGGGCGAGGGGCATCGGGCGGTGGCGGAACCAGGGCCGGCCCGACCGCTGGGGGCCGCCCGGGCGACGTTTGAATCTGTCGGGTCGGACCGCCGAATCCCGCGGGGGATTTCGGGATCGAATCTGCGGGTGGAAATCGGCACCTCGTCCCGCTGTCCGGTTCCCCCCCCCGTCGACTGCAACGGGTTTCCGAGGCCCGTCGGTCAGGCGCGGTTCGCTCCGCAATCCGCCGGCCGATCGGCACCGGGCGGGGCTCTACGGAAAGAGGGGGGACCCTCCCGCGTCGAGTGCCGGCGCACCGACCCCGCAGGCTGACCGGGAAGGTGAAGACTCACCCCGCTGAATGCCCGGCCCCGGCTACCCTCCCGGCTCCGGGGCCATAACTTCGGGGAGGGAGGTCCGATCCCCGCGCGGTCGACGGCAGGCGGTAGGGCTCGGAGGGGCGCGGCCTGGTCCGCGAGTGCCCCGGCGCCGCCCCTCTGCCCGTCCGAGGGACAGTAGGAAATGGCCATACCGCTTTCCGGCCGATTGCCGCCGGACGTCCGGCCGCATTCCCTCGGTCGGCGCGGTCGGCGGTAGCCGGGGGCGAGGGGCATCGGGCGGTGGCGGAACCAGGCCGGCCCGACCGCTGGGGGCCGCCCGGGCGACGTTTTGAATCTGTCGGGTCGGACCGCCGAATCCCGCGGGATTTCGGGATCGAATCTGCGGGTGGAATCGGCACCTCGTCCCGCTGTCCGGTTCCCCCCCCGTCGACTGCAACGGGTTTCCGAGGGCCCGTCGGTCAGGCGCGGTTCGCTCCGCAATCCGCCGGCCGATCGGCACCGGCGGGGCTCTACGGAAAGAGGGGACCCTCCCGCGTCGAGTGCCGGCGCACCGACCCCGCAGGCTGACCGGGAAGGTGAAGACTCACACCCGCTGAATGCCCGGCCCCGGGAACCCTCCGGCGCCGGGGCCATAACTTCGGGGAGGAAGGTCCGAGCTCCGCGCGGTCGACGGCAGGTGAAAGGGGCCGGTGCGCCGCGGAAGGCGACAGCAGTCCCGTCAGGCTGCACCTCTGCTCGGGCGAACGGCGTCAGGAAAAGGGGAGAGCACTTCCCCACCGATAGCTCCGGAACGCCCGGACCCATTGGCCCGCGGCACCGGTGGCTGCTAGAGGGGCTCCGGCGCCGTCAGCCGGGGTACGTCCCAGGCCGGCCGGACGGCGGGCAGCCGGAGGCAACGGCCTGGAACGGAGCCAGACTTGAGTCGTTCCGTGCCGTGGGCAAAAGGCAGGGCTGCGGGTCAGCGCAGTTTGGCAAACCTAGCCGCAAGTGCGGGAAGGGCGGAGGAGCACACGGACGCCGCCTTCCCAAACTGAGCCCAAAGTGCCCAGGCATGCCCCCTTGATCTCGCCTAATCAGTGAGCCCAAAATAATTTCAGAGTGTGGAAACCTGATCCAAAAAGGTCGAAAAGAACGGCCAGAGATCAAGTCCGAAAGGGGAAATCAGTAACAAGCAAGCAGAGTAATCATTAACCAAAAAGCGCAAAATTATGTTAAAAGTGTGAAATCATTAACCAAAAAGTCGAAAATAATGTCCAGAGACCAAGTCCGAAAGTACAAATAATTAACCAGTAAGCAGAGTCATCATTAACCAAAAATCGCAAAGTAAGTAAAAAGTATGAAATCATTAACCAAAAATCGCAAAAGTAAGTAAAAAGTGTGAAATCATTAACCAAAAACTCGAAAATAATGTGCAGAGACTAAGTCCGAAAGGGCAAATGGTTAACCAGTAAGCAGAGTCATCATTACCAAAAATCGCAAAAGTAAGTAAAAAGTGTGAAATCATTAACCAAAATCGCAAAAGTAAGTAAAAAGTGTGAAATCATTAACCAAAAACTCGAAAATATTCTCCAGAGACTAAGTCCGAAAGGGCAAATGGTTAACCAGTAAGCAGAGTAATCATTAACCAAAAAGGGCAAAAGTAAGTAAAAAGTATGAAATCATTAACCAAAAAGCACAAAATTAAGTTAAAAGTGTGAAATCATTAACCAAAATGTCGAAAACAATGTCCAGAGACTAAGTCCGAAAGGCAAATGGTTAACCAGTAAGCAGAGTAATCATTAACCAAAAGGCGCAAAAGTAAGTAAAAAGTATGAAATCATTAACCAAAAAAGCGCAAAAATATGTTAAAAGTGTGAAATCATTAACCAAAAAGTCGAAAATAATGTGCAGAGACTAAGTCCGAAAGGGCAAATGGTTAACCAGTAAGCAGAGTAATCATTAACCAAAAGGCGCAAAAGGTAAGTAAAAAGTATGAAATCAGTAACCAAAAAGCGCAAAAATATGTTAAAAGTGTGAAATCATTAACCAAAAACTCGAAATAATGTGCAGAGACTAAGTCCGAAAGGGCAAATAATTAACCAGTAAGCAGAGTAATCATTAACCAAAAATCGCAAAAGTAAGTAAAAGTGTGAAATCATTAACCAAAAACTCGAAAATAATGTCCAGAGACCAAGTCCGAAAGGGCAAATGGTTAACCAGTAAGCAGAGTAATCATTAACCAAAAAGGGCAAAAGTAAGTAAAAAGTATGAAATCATTAACCAAAAAGCACAAAATTAAGTTAAAAGTGTGAAATCATTAACCAAAAAGTCGAAAATAATCTCCAGAGACTAAGTGCGAAAGGCAAATGGTTAACCAGTAAGCAGAGTCATCATTAACCAAAAATCGCAAAAGTAAGTAAAAAGTGTGAAATCATTAACCAAAAACCCGAAAATAATGTCCAGAGACTAAGTCCAAAAGGGCAAATGGTTAACCAGTAAGCAGAGTAATCATTAACCAAAAATCGCAAAAGTAAGTAAAAAGTGTGAAATCATTAACCAAAAACTCGAAATAATCTCCAGAGACTAAGTCCGAAAGGGCAAATGGTTAACCAGTAAGCAGAGTAATCATTAACCAAAAATCGCAAAAGTAAGTAAAAAGTGTGAAATCATTAACCAAAAACCCGAAAATAATGTCCAGAGACTAAGTCCGAAAGGGCAAATGGTTAACCAGTAAGCAGAGTAATCATTAACCAAAAATCGCAAAAGTAAGTAAAAAGTGTGAAATCATTAACCAAAAACTCGAAAATAATGTCCAGAGACTAAGTCCGAAAGGGCAAATGGTTAACCAGTAAGCAGAGTAATCATTAACCAAAAGGCGCAAAAGTAAGTAAAAAGTATGAAATCAGTAACCAAAAAGCGCAAAAATATGTTAAAAGTGTGAAATCATTAACCAAAAACTCGAAAATAATGTGCAGAGACTAAGTCCGAAAGGGCAAATAATTAACCAGTAAGCAGAGTAATCATTAACCAAAAAGCGCAAAAATATGTTAAAAGTGTGAAATCATTAACCAAAAACTCGAAAATAATGTCCAGAGACTAAGTCCGAAAGGGCAAATGGTTAACCAGTAAGCAGAGTAATCAGTAACCAAAAAGGGCAAAAGTAAGTAAAAAGTGTGAAATCATTAACCAAAAACCCAAAAATAATGTCCAGAGACTAAGTCCGAAAGGGCAAATGGTTAACCAGTAAGCAGAGTAATCATTAACCAAAAATCGCAAAAGTAAGTAAAAAGTATGAAATCATTAACCAAAAAGCACAAAATTAAGTTAAAAGTGTGAAATCATTAACCAAAATGTCGAAAACAATGTCCAGAGACTAAGTCCGAAAGGGCAAATGGTTAACCAGTAAGCAGAGTAATCATTAACCAAAAATCGCAAAATTAAGTTAAAAGTGTGAAATCATTAACCAAAATGTCGAAAACAATGTCCAGAGACTAAGTCCGAAAGGGCAAATGGTTAACCAGTAAGCAGAGTAATCATTAACCAAAAATCGCAAAAGTAAGTAAAAAGTGTGAAATCATTAACCAAAAACTCGAAAATAATGTCCAGAGACTAAGTCCGAAAGGGCAAATGGTTAACCAGTAAGCAGAGTAATCATTAACCAAAAGGCGCAAAAGTAAGTAAAAAGTATGAAATCATTAACCAAAAAGCGCAAAAATATGTTAAAAGTGTGAAATCATTAACCAAAAAGTCGAAAATAATGTGCAGAGACTAAGTCCGAAAGGGCAAATGGTTAACCAGTAAGCAGAGTAATCATTAACCAAAAAGCGCAAAAATATGTTAAAAGTGTGAAATCATTAACCAAAAACTCGAAAATAATGTCCAGAGACTAAGTCCGAAAGGGCAAATAATTAACCAGTAAGCAGAGTAATCATTAACCAAAAAGCGCAAAAGTAAGTAAAAAGTGTG
>NW_027141120.1:182500-195000 GCF_036365525.1 Heterodontus francisci | reverse complement strand
GGTTGTGTGGGCGCCGTGGTCTGAGGGCACATCCTGTGGGATGTGGGAGGCGGGGGAAGGAGAGCGCCCTTGGTGCGTGTGTCTAGGCGATGCATTGCGGAAGGATGGGCGGGTGGGGCCGGGCGTGTGGGTTCCCGACTTATCGGTGAACCATTTGCTACTGCGGGGCCAAAGCAAAAGGGAAAGCATAAGGGCGCAGGCTGCCCTCTGCGGGACAGGTCCGGCCCTGACGCCGGTTTACGATTTCTCCGGTAAAGCACCTGTCGGGTGGCGACCGGAGGGTCTTTGCAGGGCCTGGATCTCCGAGCCCGTGGGACAGGCGGGAAAGGGTGGCGGCAGCCGGTTGAAGTCCCGACCCTGGGCAGCCTCCCGGTCTTACCTCCATAACTTCGGCGAGGAGGGTCCGATCCCCGCGCGGTCGACGGCAGGCGGTAGGGCTCGGAGGGGCGCGGCCTGGTCCGCGAGTGCCCCGGCGCCGCCCCTCTGCCCGTCCGAGGGACAGTAGGAAATGGCCATACCGCTTTCCGGCCGATTGCCGCCGGACGTCCGGCCGCATTCGCTCGGTCTGCGCGGCCGGCGGTAGCCGGGGGCGAGGGGCATCGGGCGGTGGCGGAACCAGGCCGGCCCGACCGCTGGGGGCCGCCCGGGCGACGTTTGAATCTGTCGGGTCGGACCGCCGAATCCCGCGGGATTTCGGGATCGAATCTGCGGGTGGAATCGGCACCTCGTCCCGCTGTCCGGTTCCCCCCGGTCGACTGCAACGGGTTTCCGAGGCCCGTCGGTCAGGCGCGGTTCGCTCCGCAATCCGCCGGCCGATCGGCACCGGGCGGGGCTCTACGGAAAGAGGGGACCCTCCCGCGTCGAGTGCCGGCGCACCGACCCCGCAGGCTGACCGGGAAGGTGAAGACTCACCCCGCTGAATGCCCGGCCCCGGCTACCCTCCGGCTCCGGGGCCATAACTTCGGGGAGGGAGGTCCGATCCCCGCGCGGTCGACGGCAGGCGGTAGGGCTCGGAGGGGCGCGGCCTGGTCCGCGAGTGCCCCGGCGCCGCCCCTCTGCCCGTCCGAGGGACAGTAGGAAATGGCCATACCGCTTTCCGGCCGATTGCCGCCGGACGTCCGGCCGCATTCGCTCGGTCTGCGCGGCCGGCGGTAGCCGGGGGCGAGGGGCATCGGGCGGTGGCGGAACCAGGCCGGCCCGACCGCTGGGGGCCGCCCGGGCGACGTTTGAATCTGTCGGGTCGGACCGCCGAATCCCGCGGGATTTCGGGATCGAATCTGCGGGTGGAATCGGCACCTCGTCCCGCTGTCCGGTTCCCCCCCGTCGACTGCAACGGGTTTCCGAGGCCCGTCGGTCAGGCGCGGTTCGCTCCGCAATCCGCCGGCCGATCGGCACCGGGCGGGGCTCTACGGAAAGAGGGGACCCTCCGGCGTCGAGTGCCGGCGCACCGACCCCGCAGGCTGACCGGGAAGGTTAAGACTCACCCCGCTGAATGCCCGGCCCCGGGCACCCTCCGGCGCCGGGGCCATAACTTCGGGGAGGGAGGTCCGAGCTCCGCGCGGTCGACGGCAGGTGAAAGGGGCCGGTGCGCCGCGGAAGGCGACAGCAGTCCCGTCAGGCTGCACCTCTGCTCGGGCGAACGGCGTCAGGAAAAGGGGAGAGCACTTCCCCACCGATAGCTCCGGAACGCCCGGACCCATTGGCCCGCGGCACCGGTGGCTGCTAGAGGGCCTCCGGCGCCGTCAGCCGGGGTACGTCCCAGGCCGGCCGGACGGCGGGCAGCCGGAGGCAACGGCCTGGAACGGAGCCAGACTTGAGTCGTTCCGTGTGCCGTGGGCAAAAAGGCAGGGCTGCGGGTCAGCGCAGTTTGGCAAACCTAGCCGCAAGTGCGGGAAGGGCGGAGGAGCACACGGACGCCGCCTTCCCAAACTGAGCCCAAAGTGCCCAGGCATGCCCCCTTGATCTCGCCTAATCAGTGAGCCCAAAATAATTTCAGAGTGTGGAAACCTGATCCAAAAAGGTCGAAAAGAACGGCCAGAGATCAAGTCCGAAAGGGGAAATCAGTAACAAGCAAGCAGAGTAATCATTAACCAAAAAGCGCAAAATTATGTTAAAAGTGTGAAATCATTAACCAAAAAGTCGAAAATAATGTCCAGAGACCAAGTCCGAAAGTACAAATAATTAACCAGTAAGCAGAGTCATCATTAACCAAAAATCGCAAAAGTAAGTAAAAAGTGTGAAATCATTAACCAAAAATCGCAAAAGTAAGTAAAAAGTGTGAAATCATTAACCAAAAACTCGAAAATAATGTCCAGAGACTAAGTCCGAAAGGGCAAATGGTTAACCAGTAAGCAGAGTAATCATTAACCAAAAATCGCAAAAGTAAGTAAGAAGTGTGAAATCATTAACCAAAAATCGCAAAAGTAAGTAAAAAGTGTGAAATCATTAACCAAAAACTCGAAAATAATGTCCAGAGACCAAGTCCGAAAGGGCAAATGGTTAACCAGTAAGCAGAGTAATCATTAACCAAAAAGGGCAAAAGTAAGTAAAAAGTATGAAATCATTAACCAAAAAGCACAAAATTAAGTTAAAAGTGTGAAATCATTAACCAAAAAGTCGAAAATAATCTCCAGAGACTAAGTGCGAAAGGGCAAATGGTTAACCAGTAAGCAGAGTCATCATTAACCAAAAATCGCAAAAGTAAGTAAAAAGTGTGAAATCATTAACCAAAAACCCGAAAATAATGTCCAGAGACTAAGTCCAAAAGGGCAAATGGTTAACCAGTAAGCAGAGTAATCATTAACCAAAAATCGCAAAAGTAAGTAAAAAGTGTGAAATCATTAACCAAAAACTCGAAAATAATCTCCAGAGACTAAGTCCGAAAGGGCAAATGGTTAACCAGTAAGCAGAGTAATCATTAACCAAAAGGCGCAAAAGTAAGTAAAAAGTATGAAATCATTAACCAAAAAGCGCAAAAATATGTTAAAAGTGTGAAATCATTAACCAAAAAGTCGAAAATAATGTGCAGAGACTAAGTCCGAAAGGGCAAATGGTTAACCAGTAAGCAGAGTAATCATTAACCAAAAAGCGCAAAAATATGTTAAAAGTGTGAAATCATTAACCAAAAACTCGAAAATAATGTGCAGAGACTAAGTCCGAAAGGGCAAATGGTTAACCAGTAAGCAGAGTAATCATTAACCAAAAATCGCAAAAGTAAGTAAAAAGTGTGAAATCATTAACCAAAAACTCGAAAATAATCTCCAGAGACTAAGTCCGAAAGGGCAAATGGTTAACCAGTAAGCAGAGTAATCATTAACCAAAAGGCGCAAAAGTAAGTAAAAAGTATGAAATCATTAACCAAAAAGCGCAAAAATATGTTAAAAGTGTGAAATCATTAACCAAAAAGTCGAAAATAATGTGCAGAGACTAAGTCCGAAAGGGCAAATGGTTAACCAGTAAGCAGAGTAATCATTAACCAAAAAGCGCAAAAATATGTTAAAAGTGTGAAATCATTAACCAAAAACTCGAAAATAATGTGCAGAGACTAAGTCCGAAAGGGCAAATGGTTAACCAGTAAGCAGAGTAATCATTAACCAAAAAGCTTAAAAATATGTTAAAGTGTGAAATCATTAACCAAAAACTCGAAAATAATCTCCAGAGACTAAGTCCGAAAGGGCAAATGGTTAACCAGTAAGCAGAGTAATCATTAACCAAAAAGGGCAAAAGTAAGTAAAAAGTATGAAATCATTAACCAAAAAGCACAAAATTAAGTTAAAAGTGTGAAATCATTAACCAAAAACTCGAAAATAATGTGCAGAGACTAAGTCCGAAAGGGCAAATGGTTAACCAGTAAGCAGAGTAATCATTAACCAAAAAGCGCAAAATTATGTTAAAAGTGTGAAATCATTAACCAAAAACTCGAAAATAATGTCCAGAGACCAAGTCCGAAAGTACAAATAATTAACCAGTAAGCAGAGTCATCATTAACCAAAAATCGCAAAAGTAAGTAAAAAGTGTGAAATCATTAACCAAAAATCGCAAAAGTAAGTAAAAAGTGTGAAATCATTAACCAAAAACTCGAAAATAATCTCCAGAGACTAAGTCCGAAAGGGCAAATGGTTAACCAGTAAGCAGAGTAATCATTAACCAAAAATCGCAAAAGTAAGTAAAAAGTGTGAAATCATTAACCAAAAATCGCAAAAGTAAGTAAAAAGTGTGAAATCATTAACCAAAAACTCGAAAATAATGTCCAGAGACCAAGTCCGAAAGGGCAAATGGTTAACCAGTAAGCAGAGTAATCATTAACCAAAAAGGGCAAAAGTAAGTAAAAAGTATGAAATCATTAACCAAAAAGCACAAAATTAAGTTAAAAGTGTGAAATCATTAACCAAAAAGTCGAAAATAATCTCCAGAGACTAAGTGCGAAAGGGCAAATGGTTAACCAGTAAGCAGAGTAATCATTAACCAAAAATCGCAAAAGTAAGTAAAAAGTATGAAATCATTAACCAAAAAGCACAAAATTAAGTTAAAAGTGTGAAATCATTAACCAAAATGTCGAAAACAATGTCCAGAGACTAAGTCCGAAAGGGCAAATGGTTAACCAGTAAGCAGAGTAATCATTAACCAAAAAGGGCAAAAGTAAGTAAAAAGTATGAAATCATTAACCAAAAAGCACAAAATTAAGTTAAAAGTGTGAAATCATTAACCAAAATGTCGAAAACAATGTCCAGAGACTAAGTCCGAAAGGGCAAATGGTTAACCAGTAAGCAGAGTAATCATTAACCAAAAATCGCAAAAGTAAGTAAAAAGTGTGAAATCATTAACCAAAAACCCGAAAATAATGTCCAGAGACTAAGTCCGAAAGGGCAAATGGTTAACCAGTAAGCAGAGTAATCATTAACCAAAAATCGCAAAAGTAAGTAAAAAGTATGAAATCATTAACCAAAAAGCACAAAATTAAGTTAAAAGTGTGAAATCATTAACCAAAATGTCGAAAACAATGTCCAGAGACTAAGTCCGAAAGGGCAAATGGTTAACCAGTAAGCAGAGTAATCATTAACCAAAAAGGGCAAAAGTAAGTAAAAAGTATGAAATCATTAACCAAAAAGCACAAAATTAAGTTAAAAGTGTGAAATCATTAACCAAAATGTCGAAAACAATGTCCAGAGACTAAGTCCGAAAGGGCAAATGGTTAACCAGTAAGCAGAGTAATCATTAACCAAAAATCGCAAAAGTAAGTAAAAAGTGTGAAATCATTAACCAAAAACCCGAAAATAATGTCCAGAGACTAAGTCCGAAAGGGCAAATGGTTAACCAGTAAGCAGAGTAATCATTAACCAAAAATCGCAAAAGTAAGTAAAAAGTATGAAATCATTAACCAAAAAGCACAAAATTAAGTTAAAAGTGTGAAATCATTAACCAAAATGTCGAAAACAATGTCCAGAGACTAAGTCCGAAAGGGCAAATGGTTAACCAGTAAGCAGAGTAATCATTAACCAAAAAGGGCAAAAGTAAGTAAAAAGTATGAAATCATTAACCAAAAAGCACAAAATTAAGTTAAAAGTGTGAAATCATTAACCAAAATGTCGAAAACAATGTCCAGAGACTAAGTCCGAAAGGGCAAATGGTTAACCAGTAAGCAGAGTAATCATTAACCAAAAATCGCAAAAGTAAGTAAAAAGTGTGAAATCATTAACCAAAAACCCGAAAATAATGTCCAGAGACTAAGTCCGAAAGGGCAAATGGTTAACCAGTAAGCAGAGTAATCATTAACCAAAAATCGCAAAAGTAAGTAAAAAGTATGAAATCATTAACCAAAAAGCACAAAATTAAGTTAAAAGTGTGAAATCATTAACCAAAATGTCGAAAACAATGTCCAGAGACTAAGTCCGAAAGGGCAAATGGTTAACCAGTAAGCAGAGTAATCATTAACCAAAAAGGGCAAAAGTAAGTAAAAAGTATGAAATCATTAACCAAAAAGCACAAAATTAAGTTAAAAGTGTGAAATCATTAACCAAAATGTCGAAAACAATGTCCAGAGACTAAGTCCGAAAGGGCAAATGGTTAACCAGTAAGCAGAGTAATCACTAACCAAAAATCGCAAAAGTAAGTAAAAAGTGTGAAATCATTAACCAAAAACCCGAAAATAATGTCCAGAGACTAAGTCCGAAAGGGCAAATGGTTAACCAGTAAGCAGAGTAATCATTAACCAAAAATCGCAAAAGTAAGTAAAAAGTATGAAATCATTAACCAAAAAGCACAAAATTAAGTTAAAAGTGTGAAATCATTAACCAAAATGTCGAAAACAATGTCCAGAGACTAAGTCCGAAAGGGCAAATGGTTAACCAGTAAGCAGAGTAATCATTAACCAAAAAGGGCAAAAGTAAGTAAAAAGTATGAAATCATTAACCAAAAAGCACAAAATTAAGTTAAAAGTGTGAAATCATTAACCAAAATGTCGAAAACAATGTCCAGAGACTAAGTCCGAAAGGGCAAATGGTTAACCAGTAAGCAGAGTAATCATTAACCAAAAAGGGCAAAAGTAAGTAAAAAGTATGAAATCATTAACCAAAAAGCACAAAATTAAGTTAAAAGTGTGAAATCATTAACCAAAAAGTCGAAAATAATCTCCAGAGACTAAGTGCGAAAGGGCAAATGGTTAACCAGTAAGCAGAGTAATCATTAACCAAAAAGGGCAAAAGTAAGTAAAAAGTATGAAATCATTAACCAAAAAGCACAAAATTAAGTTAAAAGTGTGAAATCATTAACCAAAATGTCGAAAACAATGTCCAGAGACTAAGTCCGAAAGGGCAAATGGTTAACCAGTAAGCAGAGTAATCACTAACCAAAAATCGCAAAAGTAAGTAAAAAGTGTGAAATCATTAACCAAAAACCCGAAAATAATGTCCAGAGACTAAGTCCGAAAGGGCAAATGGTTAACCAGTAAGCAGAGTAATCATTAACCAAAAATCGCAAAAGTAAGTAAAAAGTATGAAATCATTAACCAAAAAGCACAAAATTAAGTTAAAAGTGTGAAATCATTAACCAAAATGTCGAAAACAATGTCCAGAGACTAAGTCCGAAAGGGCAAATGGTTAACCAGTAAGCAGAGTAATCATTAACCAAAAAGGGCAAAAGTAAGTAAAAAGTATGAAATCATTAACCAAAAAGCACAAAATTAAGTTAAAAGTGTGAAATCATTAACCAAAATGTCGAAAACAATGTCCAGAGACTAAGTCCGAAAGGGCAAATGGTTAACCAGTAAGCAGAGTAATCATTAACCAAAAATCGCAAAAGTAAGTAAAAAGTGTGAAATCATTAACCAAAAAGCGCAAAAATATGTTAAAAGTGTGAAATCATTAACCAAAAACTCGAAAATAATGTGCAGAGACTAAGTCCAAAAGGGCAAATGGTTAACCAGTAAGCAGAGTAATCATTAACCAAAAGGCGCAAAAGTAAGTAAAAAGTATGAAATCATTAACCAAAAAGCGCAAAAATATGTTAAAAGTGTGAAATCATTAACCAAAAAGTCGAAAATAATGTGCAGAGACTAAGTCCGAAAGGGCAAATGGTTAACCAGTAAGCAGAGTAATCATTAACCAAAAAGCGCAAAAATATGTTAAAAGTGTGAAATCATTAACCAAAAACTCGAAAATAATGTGCAGAGACTAAGTCCGAAAGGGCAAATGGTTAACCAGTAAGCAGAGTAATCATTAACCAAAAATCGCAAAAGTAAGTAAAAAGTGTGAAATCATTAACCAAAAACTCGAAAATAATCTCCAGAGACTAAGTCCGAAAGGGCAAATGGTTAACCAGTAAGCAGAGTAATCATTAACCAAAAGGCGCAAAAGTAAGTAAAAAGTATGAAATCATTAACCAAAAAGCGCAAAAATATGTTAAAAGTGTGAAATCATTAACCAAAAAGTCGAAAATAATGTGCAGAGACTAAGTCCGAAAGGGCAAATGGTTAACCAGTAAGCAGAGTAATCATTAACCAAAAAGCGCAAAAATATGTTAAAAGTGTGAAATCATTAACCAAAAACTCGAAAATAATGTGCAGAGACTAAGTCCGAAAGGGCAAATGGTTAACCAGTAAGCAGAGTAATCATTAACCAAAAAGCTTAAAAATATGTTAAAGTGTGAAATCATTAACCAAAAACTCGAAAATAATCTCCAGAGACTAAGTCCGAAAGGGCAAATGGTTAACCAGTAAGCAGAGTAATCATTAACCAAAAAGGGCAAAAGTAAGTAAAAAGTATGAAATCATTAACCAAAAAGCACAAAATTAAGTTAAAAGTGTGAAATCATTAACCAAAAACTCGAAAATAATGTGCAGAGACTAAGTCCGAAAGGGCAAATGGTTAACCAGTAAGCAGAGTAATCATTAACCAAAAAGCGCAAAATTATGTTAAAAGTGTGAAATCATTAACCAAAAACTCGAAAATAATGTCCAGAGACCAAGTCCGAAAGTACAAATAATTAACCAGTAAGCAGAGTCATCATTAACCAAAAATCGCAAAAGTAAGTAAAAAGTGTGAAATCATTAACCAAAAATCGCAAAAGTAAGTAAAAAGTGTGAAATCATTAACCAAAAACTCGAAAATAATCTCCAGAGACTAAGTCCGAAAGGGCAAATGGTTAACCAGTAAGCAGAGTAATCATTAACCAAAAATCGCAAAAGTAAGTAAAAAGTGTGAAATCATTAACCAAAAATCGCAAAAGTAAGTAAAAAGTGTGAAATCATTAACCAAAAACTCGAAAATAATGTCCAGAGACCAAGTCCGAAAGGGCAAATGGTTAACCAGTAAGCAGAGTAATCATTAACCAAAAAGGGCAAAAGTAAGTAAAAAGTATGAAATCATTAACCAAAAAGCACAAAATTAAGTTAAAAGTGTGAAATCATTAACCAAAAAGTCGAAAATAATCTCCAGAGACTAAGTGCGAAAGGGCAAATGGTTAACCAGTAAGCAGAGTAATCATTAACCAAAAATCGCAAAAGTAAGTAAAAAGTATGAAATCATTAACCAAAAAGCACAAAATTAAGTTAAAAGTGTGAAATCATTAACCAAAATGTCGAAAACAATGTCCAGAGACTAAGTCCGAAAGGGCAAATGGTTAACCAGTAAGCAGAGTAATCATTAACCAAAAAGGGCAAAAGTAAGTAAAAAGTATGAAATCATTAACCAAAAAGCACAAAATTAAGTTAAAAGTGTGAAATCATTAACCAAAATGTCGAAAACAATGTCCAGAGACTAAGTCCGAAAGGGCAAATGGTTAACCAGTAAGCAGAGTAATCATTAACCAAAAATCGCAAAAGTAAGTAAAAAGTGTGAAATCATTAACCAAAAACCCGAAAATAATGTCCAGAGACTAAGTCCGAAAGGGCAAATGGTTAACCAGTAAGCAGAGTAATCATTAACCAAAAATCGCAAAAGTAAGTAAAAAGTATGAAATCATTAACCAAAAAGCACAAAATTAAGTTAAAAGTGTGAAATCATTAACCAAAATGTCGAAAACAATGTCCAGAGACTAAGTCCGAAAGGGCAAATGGTTAACCAGTAAGCAGAGTAATCATTAACCAAAAAGGGCAAAAGTAAGTAAAAAGTATGAAATCATTAACCAAAAAGCACAAAATTAAGTTAAAAGTGTGAAATCATTAACCAAAATGTCGAAAACAATGTCCAGAGACTAAGTCCGAAAGGGCAAATGGTTAACCAGTAAGCAGAGTAATCATTAACCAAAAATCGCAAAAGTAAGTAAAAAGTGTGAAATCATTAACCAAAAACCCGAAAATAATGTCCAGAGACTAAGTCCGAAAGGGCAAATGGTTAACCAGTAAGCAGAGTAATCATTAACCAAAAATCGCAAAAGTAAGTAAAAAGTATGAAATCATTAACCAAAAAGCACAAAATTAAGTTAAAAGTGTGAAATCATTAACCAAAATGTCGAAAACAATGTCCAGAGACTAAGTCCGAAAGGGCAAATGGTTAACCAGTAAGCAGAGTAATCATTAACCAAAAAGGGCAAAAGTAAGTAAAAAGTATGAAATCATTAACCAAAAAGCACAAAATTAAGTTAAAAGTGTGAAATCATTAACCAAAATGTCGAAAACAATGTCCAGAGACTAAGTCCGAAAGGGCAAATGGTTAACCAGTAAGCAGAGTAATCACTAACCAAAAATCGCAAAAGTAAGTAAAAAGTGTGAAATCATTAACCAAAAACCCGAAAATAATGTCCAGAGACTAAGTCCGAAAGGGCAAATGGTTAACCAGTAAGCAGAGTAATCATTAACCAAAAATCGCAAAAGTAAGTAAAAAGTATGAAATCATTAACCAAAAAGCACAAAATTAAGTTAAAAGTGTGAAATCATTAACCAAAATGTCGAAAACAATGTCCAGAGACTAAGTCCGAAAGGGCAAATGGTTAACCAGTAAGCAGAGTAATCATTAACCAAAAAGGGCAAAAGTAAGTAAAAAGTATGAAATCATTAACCAAAAAGCACAAAATTAAGTTAAAAGTGTGAAATCATTAACCAAAATGTCGAAAACAATGTCCAGAGACTAAGTCCGAAAGGGCAAATGGTTAACCAGTAAGCAGAGTAATCATTAACCAAAAATCGCAAAAGTAAGTAAAAAGTGTGAAATCATTAACCAAAAAGCGCAAAAATATGTTAAAAGTGTGAAATCATTAACCAAAAACTCGAAAATAATGTGCAGAGACTAAGTCCAAAAGGGCAAATGGTTAACCAGTAAGCAGAGTAATCATTAACCAAAATGCGCAAAAGTAAGTAAAAAGTGTGAAATCATTAACCAAAAATCGCAAAAGTAAGTAAAAAGTGTGAAATCATTAACCAAAAACTCGAAAATAATCTCCAGAGACTAAGTCCGAAAGGGCAAATGGTTAACCAGTAAGCAGAGTAATCATTAACCAAAAATCGCAAAAGTAAGTAAAAAGTGTGAAATCATTAACCAAAAACTCGAAAATAATGTCCAGAGACTAAGTCCAAAAGGGCAAATGGTTAACCAGTAAGCAGAGTAATCATTAACCAAAAAGCGCAAAAGTAAGTAAAAAGTATGAAATCATTAACCAAAAACTCGAAAATAATGTGCAGAGACTAAGTCCGAAAGGGCAAATGGTTAACCAGTAAGCAGAGTAATCATTAACCAAAAAGCGCAAAAATATGTTAAAAGTGTGAAATCATTAACCAAAAACTCGAAAATAATGTCCAGAGACTAAGTCCGAAAGGGCAAATGGTTAACCAGTAAGCAGAGTAATCATTAACCAAAATGCGCAAAAGTAAGTAAAAAGTGTGAAATCATTAACCAAAAATCGCAAAAGTAAGTAAAAAGTGTGAAATCATTAACCAAAAACTCGAAAATAATCTCCAGAGACTAAGTCCGAAAGGGCAAATAATTAACCAGTAAGCAGAGTAATCATTAACCAAAAAGCGCAAAAATATGTTAAAAGTGTGAAATCATTAACCAAAAACTCGAAAATAATGTCCAGAGACTAAGTCCGAAAGGGCAAATAATTAACCAGTAAGCAGAGTAATCATTAACCAAAAAGCGCAAAAGTAAGTAAAAAGTGTGAAATCATTAACCAAAAAGTCGAAAATAATGCCCAGAGACTAAGTCCGAAAGGGCAAATGGTTAACCAGAAAATCCGTCGAATAATGTCCAGAGACTAAGTCCGAAAGGGCAAATGGTTAACCAGTGGAAGGGCGATCAAGCGGAAAAATTTGCCCCGGTTACCCGGGATGGAGTTCCAGAGGTCCGGCCAGAGTTGTCAAATTCGTCCCGCTGATCGGACGCTTGTCATTCGGGTGGCTGGGGGTTGGCGGGGTATCTGCACAGTAGTAGGAGGTGGCAAGTCGGGACTTGGACGTTTATTCCAAGAGTCCACCCGAGCCTCCAGGTCTGCAGAGACCGACCCTAGCTGCCGCCCAACCGACTTTTAAGCCTTTTTCGGATGGGGATTTTTTCCCATTTTCGTCCATTTTTCGGGTTTTCTGTCGGGCTTAATAGGCGGCAGCCTGACCCCCGGCCGAGGCGGGGGGCGCACTCTCCCTTGCGTAAGGGTCCGGATTTGCCCCGGAAAGTGCCCCCGACGGCCTCCCGACCCGGGTGCCTGCAGGGCGGGGGAAAGGGTAGTCCCAGCCGCAGGAAATCATTAACCAAAAGACTTAGCCGTCGGGGCAGAGGCTAAGACCCGGGCTGGTGAAATCATTAACCAAAAGGAATGCACCCTTTTCCGAAAGTGCAGGCCGAAATAAGGCGAGCCTTGGGCCGGGAAGGCCAAAACCCCCAACTCATGGAAGTGTATGGGGTCGGACTCGGCGACTTTCCCGGGCCCCGAGTTGACCTTTCCCCACGGGGGCGGTCAAGTTGCTCCCGCCAAGAGGGCACGTTGCATTTGCTGCCGCTCTAGTCCCCGGGCTAGTTAATCAGTTGCCGTCGGAAGTCCCGATGCCGAAATGAAAAATGGCCGTTGCGGCGATTTGG
>NW_027141120.1:160000-170000 GCF_036365525.1 Heterodontus francisci | reverse complement strand
CCCGCTGAATGCCCGGCCCCGGCTACCCTCCGGCTCCGGGGCCATAACTTCGGGGAGGGAGGTCCGATCCCCGCGCGGTCGACGGCAGGCGGTAGGGCTCGGAGGGGCGCGGCCTGGTCCGCGAGTGCCCCGGCGCCGCCCCTCTGCCCGTCCGAGGGACAGTAGGAAATGGCCATACCGCTTTCCGGCCGATTGCCGCCGGACGTCCGGCCGCATTCGCTCGGTCTGCGCGGCCGGCGGTAGCCGGGGGCGAGGGGCATCGGGCGGTGGCGGAACCAGGCCGGCCCGACCGCTGGGGGCCGCCCGGGCGACGTTTGAATCTGTCGGGTCGGACCGCCGAATCCCGCGGGATTTCGGGATCGAATCTGCGGGTGGAATCGGCACCTCGTCCCGCTGTCCGGTTCCCCCCCGTCGACTGCAACGGGTTTCCGAGGCCCGTCGGTCAGGCGCGGTTCGCTCCGCAATCCGCCGGCCGATCGGCACCGGGCGGGGCTCTACGGAAAGAGGGGACCCTCCGGCGTCGAGTGCCGGCGCACCGACCCCGCAGGCTGACCGGGAAGGTTAAGACTCACCCCGCTGAATGCCCGGCCCCGGGCACCCTCCGGCGCCGGGGCCATAACTTCGGGGAGGGAGGTCCGAGCTCCGCGCGGTCGACGGCAGGTGAAAGGGGCCGGTGCGCCGCGGAAGGCGACAGCAGTCCCGTCAGGCTGCACCTCTGCTCGGGCGAACGGCGTCAGGAAAAGGGGAGAGCACTTCCCCACCGATAGCTCCGGAACGCCCGGACCCATTGGCCCGCGGCACCGGTGGCTGCTAGAGGGCCTCCGGCGCCGTCAGCCGGGGTACGTCCCAGGCCGGCCGGACGGCGGGCAGCCGGAGGCAACGGCCTGGAACGGAGCCAGACTTGAGTCGTTCCGTGTGCCGTGGGCAAAAAGGCAGGGCTGCGGGTCAGCGCAGTTTGGCAAACCTAGCCGCAAGTGCGGGAAGGGCGGAGGAGCACACGGACGCCGCCTTCCCAAACTGAGCCCAAAGTGCCCAGGCATGCCCCCTTGATCTCGCCTAATCAGTGAGCCCAAAATAATTTCAGAGTGTGGAAACCTGATCCAAAAAGGTCGAAAAGAACGGCCAGAGATCAAGTCCGAAAGGGGAAATCAGTAACAAGCAAGCAGAGTAATCATTAACCAAAAAGCGCAAAATTATGTTAAAAGTGTGAAATCATTAACCAAAAAGTCGAAAATAATGTCCAGAGACCAAGTCCGAAAGTACAAATAATTAACCAGTAAGCAGAGTCATCATTAACCAAAAATCGCAAAAGTAAGTAAAAAGTGTGAAATCATTAACCAAAAATCGCAAAAGTAAGTAAAAAGTGTGAAATCATTAACCAAAAACTCGAAAATAATGTCCAGAGACTAAGTCCGAAAGGGCAAATGGTTAACCAGTAAGCAGAGTAATCATTAACCAAAAATCGCAAAAGTAAGTAAGAAGTGTGAAATCATTAACCAAAAATCGCAAAAGTAAGTAAAAAGTGTGAAATCATTAACCAAAAACTCGAAAATAATGTCCAGAGACCAAGTCCGAAAGGGCAAATGGTTAACCAGTAAGCAGAGTAATCATTAACCAAAAAGGGCAAAAGTAAGTAAAAAGTATGAAATCATTAACCAAAAAGCACAAAATTAAGTTAAAAGTGTGAAATCATTAACCAAAAAGTCGAAAATAATCTCCAGAGACTAAGTGCGAAAGGGCAAATGGTTAACCAGTAAGCAGAGTCATCATTAACCAAAAATCGCAAAAGTAAGTAAAAAGTGTGAAATCATTAACCAAAAACCCGAAAATAATGTCCAGAGACTAAGTCCAAAAGGGCAAATGGTTAACCAGTAAGCAGAGTAATCATTAACCAAAAATCGCAAAAGTAAGTAAAAAGTGTGAAATCATTAACCAAAAACTCGAAAATAATCTCCAGAGACTAAGTCCGAAAGGGCAAATGGTTAACCAGTAAGCAGAGTAATCATTAACCAAAAGGCGCAAAAGTAAGTAAAAAGTATGAAATCATTAACCAAAAAGCGCAAAAATATGTTAAAAGTGTGAAATCATTAACCAAAAAGTCGAAAATAATGTGCAGAGACTAAGTCCGAAAGGGCAAATGGTTAACCAGTAAGCAGAGTAATCATTAACCAAAAAGCGCAAAATTATGTTAAAAGTGTGAAATCATTAACCAAAAAGTCGAAAATAATGTCCAGAGACCAAGTCCGAAAGGGCAAATGGTTAACCAGTAAGCAGAGTAATCATTAACCAAAAATCGCAAAAGTAAGTAAAAAGTGTGAAATCATTAACCAAAAACTCGAAAATAATCTCCAGAGACTAAGTCCGAAAGGGCAAATGGTTAACCAGTAAGCAGAGTAATCATTAACCAAAAGGCGCAAAAGTAAGTAAAAAGTATGAAATCATTAACCAAAAAGCGCAAAAATATGTTAAAAGTGTGAAATCATTAACCAAAAAGTCGAAAATAATGTGCAGAGACTAAGTCCGAAAGGGCAAATGGTTAACCAGTAAGCAGAGTAATCATTAACCAAAAAGCGCAAAAATATGTTAAAAGTGTGAAATCATTAACCAAAAACTCGAAAATAATGTGCAGAGACTAAGTCCGAAAGGGCAAATGGTTAACCAGTAAGCAGAGTAATCATTAACCAAAAAGCTTAAAAATATGTTAAAGTGTGAAATCATTAACCAAAAACTCGAAAATAATCTCCAGAGACTAAGTCCGAAAGGGCAAATGGTTAACCAGTAAGCAGAGTAATCATTAACCAAAAAGGGCAAAAGTAAGTAAAAAGTATGAAATCATTAACCAAAAAGCACAAAATTAAGTTAAAAGTGTGAAATCATTAACCAAAAACTCGAAAATAATGTGCAGAGACTAAGTCCGAAAGGGCAAATGGTTAACCAGTAAGCAGAGTAATCATTAACCAAAAAGCGCAAAATTATGTTAAAAGTGTGAAATCATTAACCAAAAACTCGAAAATAATGTCCAGAGACCAAGTCCGAAAGTACAAATAATTAACCAGTAAGCAGAGTCATCATTAACCAAAAATCGCAAAAGTAAGTAAAAAGTGTGAAATCATTAACCAAAAATCGCAAAAGTAAGTAAAAAGTGTGAAATCATTAACCAAAAACTCGAAAATAATCTCCAGAGACTAAGTCCGAAAGGGCAAATGGTTAACCAGTAAGCAGAGTAATCATTAACCAAAAATCGCAAAAGTAAGTAAAAAGTGTGAAATCATTAACCAAAAATCGCAAAAGTAAGTAAAAAGTGTGAAATCATTAACCAAAAACTCGAAAATAATGTCCAGAGACCAAGTCCGAAAGGGCAAATGGTTAACCAGTAAGCAGAGTAATCATTAACCAAAAAGGGCAAAAGTAAGTAAAAAGTATGAAATCATTAACCAAAAAGCACAAAATTAAGTTAAAAGTGTGAAATCATTAACCAAAAAGTCGAAAATAATCTCCAGAGACTAAGTGCGAAAGGGCAAATGGTTAACCAGTAAGCAGAGTAATCATTAACCAAAAATCGCAAAAGTAAGTAAAAAGTATGAAATCATTAACCAAAAAGCACAAAATTAAGTTAAAAGTGTGAAATCATTAACCAAAATGTCGAAAACAATGTCCAGAGACTAAGTCCGAAAGGGCAAATGGTTAACCAGTAAGCAGAGTAATCATTAACCAAAAAGGGCAAAAGTAAGTAAAAAGTATGAAATCATTAACCAAAAAGCACAAAATTAAGTTAAAAGTGTGAAATCATTAACCAAAATGTCGAAAACAATGTCCAGAGACTAAGTCCGAAAGGGCAAATGGTTAACCAGTAAGCAGAGTAATCATTAACCAAAAATCGCAAAAGTAAGTAAAAAGTGTGAAATCATTAACCAAAAACCCGAAAATAATGTCCAGAGACTAAGTCCGAAAGGGCAAATGGTTAACCAGTAAGCAGAGTAATCATTAACCAAAAATCGCAAAAGTAAGTAAAAAGTATGAAATCATTAACCAAAAAGCACAAAATTAAGTTAAAAGTGTGAAATCATTAACCAAAATGTCGAAAACAATGTCCAGAGACTAAGTCCGAAAGGGCAAATGGTTAACCAGTAAGCAGAGTAATCATTAACCAAAAAGGGCAAAAGTAAGTAAAAAGTATGAAATCATTAACCAAAAAGCACAAAATTAAGTTAAAAGTGTGAAATCATTAACCAAAATGTCGAAAACAATGTCCAGAGACTAAGTCCGAAAGGGCAAATGGTTAACCAGTAAGCAGAGTAATCATTAACCAAAAATCGCAAAAGTAAGTAAAAAGTGTGAAATCATTAACCAAAAACCCGAAAATAATGTCCAGAGACTAAGTCCGAAAGGGCAAATGGTTAACCAGTAAGCAGAGTAATCATTAACCAAAAATCGCAAAAGTAAGTAAAAAGTATGAAATCATTAACCAAAAAGCACAAAATTAAGTTAAAAGTGTGAAATCATTAACCAAAATGTCGAAAACAATGTCCAGAGACTAAGTCCGAAAGGGCAAATGGTTAACCAGTAAGCAGAGTAATCATTAACCAAAAAGGGCAAAAGTAAGTAAAAAGTATGAAATCATTAACCAAAAAGCACAAAATTAAGTTAAAAGTGTGAAATCATTAACCAAAATGTCGAAAACAATGTCCAGAGACTAAGTCCGAAAGGGCAAATGGTTAACCAGTAAGCAGAGTAATCACTAACCAAAAATCGCAAAAGTAAGTAAAAAGTGTGAAATCATTAACCAAAAACCCGAAAATAATGTCCAGAGACTAAGTCCGAAAGGGCAAATGGTTAACCAGTAAGCAGAGTAATCATTAACCAAAAATCGCAAAAGTAAGTAAAAAGTATGAAATCATTAACCAAAAAGCACAAAATTAAGTTAAAAGTGTGAAATCATTAACCAAAATGTCGAAAACAATGTCCAGAGACTAAGTCCGAAAGGGCAAATGGTTAACCAGTAAGCAGAGTAATCATTAACCAAAAAGGGCAAAAGTAAGTAAAAAGTATGAAATCATTAACCAAAAAGCACAAAATTAAGTTAAAAGTGTGAAATCATTAACCAAAATGTCGAAAACAATGTCCAGAGACTAAGTCCGAAAGGGCAAATGGTTAACCAGTAAGCAGAGTAATCATTAACCAAAAATCGCAAAAGTAAGTAAAAAGTGTGAAATCATTAACCAAAAAGCGCAAAAATATGTTAAAAGTGTGAAATCATTAACCAAAAACTCGAAAATAATGTGCAGAGACTAAGTCCAAAAGGGCAAATGGTTAACCAGTAAGCAGAGTAATCATTAACCAAAATGCGCAAAAGTAAGTAAAAAGTGTGAAATCATTAACCAAAAATCGCAAAAGTAAGTAAAAAGTGTGAAATCATTAACCAAAAACTCGAAAATAATCTCCAGAGACTAAGTCCGAAAGGGCAAATGGTTAACCAGTAAGCAGAGTAATCATTAACCAAAAATCGCAAAAGTAAGTAAAAAGTGTGAAATCATTAACCAAAAACTCGAAAATAATGTCCAGAGACTAAGTCCAAAAGGGCAAATGGTTAACCAGTAAGCAGAGTAATCATTAACCAAAAAGCGCAAAAGTAAGTAAAAAGTATGAAATCATTAACCAAAAACTCGAAAATAATGTGCAGAGACTAAGTCCGAAAGGGCAAATGGTTAACCAGTAAGCAGAGTAATCATTAACCAAAAAGCGCAAAAATATGTTAAAAGTGTGAAATCATTAACCAAAAACTCGAAAATAATGTCCAGAGACTAAGTCCGAAAGGGCAAATGGTTAACCAGTAAGCAGAGTAATCATTAACCAAAAATCGCAAAAGTAAGTAAGAAGTGTGAAATCATTAACCAAAAATCGCAAAAGTAAGTAAAAAGTGTGAAATCATTAACCAAAAACTCGAAAATAATGTCCAGAGACCAAGTCCGAAAGGGCAAATGGTTAACCAGTAAGCAGAGTAATCATTAACCAAAAAGGGCAAAAGTAAGTAAAAAGTATGAAATCATTAACCAAAAAGCACAAAATTAAGTTAAAAGTGTGAAATCATTAACCAAAAAGTCGAAAATAATCTCCAGAGACTAAGTGCGAAAGGGCAAATGGTTAACCAGTAAGCAGAGTCATCATTAACCAAAAATCGCAAAAGTAAGTAAAAAGTGTGAAATCATTAACCAAAAACCCGAAAATAATGTCCAGAGACTAAGTCCAAAAGGGCAAATGGTTAACCAGTAAGCAGAGTAATCATTAACCAAAAATCGCAAAAGTAAGTAAAAAGTGTGAAATCATTAACCAAAAACTCGAAAATAATCTCCAGAGACTAAGTCCGAAAGGGCAAATGGTTAACCAGTAAGCAGAGTAATCATTAACCAAAAGGCGCAAAAGTAAGTAAAAAGTATGAAATCATTAACCAAAAAGCGCAAAAATATGTTAAAAGTGTGAAATCATTAACCAAAAAGTCGAAAATAATGTGCAGAGACTAAGTCCGAAAGGGCAAATGGTTAACCAGTAAGCAGAGTAATCATTAACCAAAAAGCGCAAAAATATGTTAAAAGTGTGAAATCATTAACCAAAAACTCGAAAATAATGTGCAGAGACTAAGTCCGAAAGGGCAAATGGTTAACCAGTAAGCAGAGTAATCATTAACCAAAAATCGCAAAAGTAAGTAAAAAGTGTGAAATCATTAACCAAAAACTCGAAAATAATCTCCAGAGACTAAGTCCGAAAGGGCAAATGGTTAACCAGTAAGCAGAGTAATCATTAACCAAAAGGCGCAAAAGTAAGTAAAAAGTATGAAATCATTAACCAAAAAGCGCAAAAATATGTTAAAAGTGTGAAATCATTAACCAAAAAGTCGAAAATAATGTGCAGAGACTAAGTCCGAAAGGGCAAATGGTTAACCAGTAAGCAGAGTAATCATTAACCAAAAAGCGCAAAAATATGTTAAAAGTGTGAAATCATTAACCAAAAACTCGAAAATAATGTGCAGAGACTAAGTCCGAAAGGGCAAATGGTTAACCAGTAAGCAGAGTAATCATTAACCAAAAAGCTTAAAAATATGTTAAAGTGTGAAATCATTAACCAAAAACTCGAAAATAATCTCCAGAGACTAAGTCCGAAAGGGCAAATGGTTAACCAGTAAGCAGAGTAATCATTAACCAAAAAGGGCAAAAGTAAGTAAAAAGTATGAAATCATTAACCAAAAAGCACAAAATTAAGTTAAAAGTGTGAAATCATTAACCAAAAACTCGAAAATAATGTGCAGAGACTAAGTCCGAAAGGGCAAATGGTTAACCAGTAAGCAGAGTAATCATTAACCAAAAAGCGCAAAATTATGTTAAAAGTGTGAAATCATTAACCAAAAACTCGAAAATAATGTCCAGAGACCAAGTCCGAAAGTACAAATAATTAACCAGTAAGCAGAGTCATCATTAACCAAAAATCGCAAAAGTAAGTAAAAAGTGTGAAATCATTAACCAAAAATCGCAAAAGTAAGTAAAAAGTGTGAAATCATTAACCAAAAACTCGAAAATAATCTCCAGAGACTAAGTCCGAAAGGGCAAATGGTTAACCAGTAAGCAGAGTAATCATTAACCAAAAGGCGCAAAAGTAAGTAAAAAGTATGAAATCATTAACCAAAAAGCGCAAAAATATGTTAAAAGTGTGAAATCATTAACCAAAAAGTCGAAAATAATGTGCAGAGACTAAGTCCGAAAGGGCAAATGGTTAACCAGTAAGCAGAGTAATCATTAACCAAAAAGCGCAAAAATATGTTAAAAGTGTGAAATCATTAACCAAAAACTCGAAAATAATGTGCAGAGACTAAGTCCGAAAGGGCAAATGGTTAACCAGTAAGCAGAGTAATCATTAACCAAAAATCGCAAAAGTAAGTAAAAAGTGTGAAATCATTAACCAAAAACTCGAAAATAATCTCCAGAGACTAAGTCCGAAAGGGCAAATGGTTAACCAGTAAGCAGAGTAATCATTAACCAAAAAGCGCAAAAGTAAGTAAAAAGTGTGAAATCATTAACCAAAAAGTCGAAAATAATGCCCAGAGACTAAGTCCGAAAGGGCAAATGGTTAACCAGAAAATCCGTCGAATAATGTCCAGAGACTAAGTCCGAAAGGGCAAATGGTTAACCAGTGGAAGGGCGATCAAGCGGAAAAATTTGCCCCGGTTACCCGGGATGGAGTTCCAGAGGTCCGGCCAGAGTTGTCAAATTCGTCCCGCTGATCGGACGCTTGTCATTCGGGTGGCTGGGGGTTGGCGGGGTATCTGCACAGTAGTAGGAGGTGGCAAGTCGGGACTTGGACGTTTATTCCAAGAGTCCACCCGAGCCTCCAGGTCTGCAGAGACCGACCCTAGCTGCCGCCCAACCGACTTTTAAGCCTTTTTCGGATGGGGATTTTTTCCCATTTTCGTCCATTTTTCGGGTTTTCTGTCGGGCTTAATAGGCGGCAGCCTGACCCCCGGCCGAGGCGGGGGGCGCACTCTCCCTTGCGTAAGGGTCCGGATTTGCCCCGGAAAGTGCCCCCGACGGCCTCCCGACCCGGGTGCCTGCAGGGCGGGGGAAAGGGTAGTCCCAGCCGCAGGAAATCATTAACCAAAAGACTTAGCCGTCGGGGCAGAGGCTAAGACCCGGGCTGGTGAAATCATTAACCAAAAGGAATGCACCCTTTTCCGAAAGTGCAGGCCGAAATAAGGCGAGCCTTGGGCCGGGAAGGCCAAAACCCCCAACTCATGGAAGTGTATGGGGTCGGACTCGGCGACTTTCCCGGGCCCCGAGTTGACCTTTCCCCACGGGGGCGGTCAAGTTGCTCCCGCCAAGAGGGCACGTTGCATTTGCTGCCGCTCTAGTCCCCGGGCTAGTTAATCAGTTGCCGTCGGAAGTCCCGATGCCGAAATGAAAAATGGCCGTTGCGGCGATTTGGCGCCTCATTTTCGGAAGGACTACCGGCAGGCAACCCGCCGAATTGACACTTGCGATTCGGGTGGCTGGGGGTTGGCGGGGTACCCGGAGATTTTCGGGAACTCGATTTTCAGAACTTTTGCTGGCAGCGGTTGCACTTGCAAAGTGGCCGAAGAAGTGCTCCCTCAAGGAAGGACCTTCTTTTGAAATAAAAGACCTTCCGAAGAGTGCCTGGAAGTCATTTATGAGCATTTAAGGGTAAATCTGGCGGACTTTCCATGCTCTGTTGCCGGCTCTGAAATATCGCACAGTTGGGTCTAGGCCGGTAGACTGGCTGTGAAAACAGACAAAGTGTTTTGGCGAGCGAGAGAAAACAAGGCCTTGGAACAGATTGGGGGGTGCGGAGGCACACCACACCCACAGGAAAAGAATTAATAAAAAAAAAACCAAAGTCTTATGACATGTCTGTTGGTACAGTGAGAAAAGCAAAGAAGGGAGGCTGCGATGGCAGAGCAAAGCCGACCTTCATACAGATATACATGTCAAAGAAAGAAACTATGCCCGCAAAAGACTTGGTGCGAAATAACAAGGCTCCTTGTGAACGGTTATCTTTGTCTGTCAGGCGCAGATTGTGGCGGCGTCGCCTGGTTTCCTTGGGTTGCACTACATGTATGTCCTATTCTCAAACGAAAAGTGCGTGCCCAGAATTTTGTCCAAGTTAGGCGACGCACGCCGGCTGGCATCACCTCTCCGTGCGAGCGCCGAAAGCTTTGGTCGACCTGTTTGGCTACGCTGGTCGCGGTTGCTCCTTACAGTGATGGGGACGGAAAACCGATGCGAGTTGACCAGGCGACGTCAACCAAGTTGTGCATGCTTTCTCCCCCCCCCCGCCGCCGCCAACCCCACACTGTGTGAAAGGAAAAAAAAGTGCGTGCCCAGGTCACTCGATCGATACGGCGAGGACTGTCCGACGTTGGAGGGCCCAGGCGGGCTAGCATTTATTTGCTGGTGTTTCAGGCTCAGCGGTTACCTCCCGTTTCTGTCCCTTGTGTCAG
>NW_027141120.1:142500-147500 GCF_036365525.1 Heterodontus francisci | reverse complement strand
GCATGCCCCCTTGATCTCGCCTAATCAGTGAGCCCAAAATAATTTCAGAGTGTGGAAACCTGATCCAAAAAGGTCGAAAAGAACGGCCAGAGATCAAGTCCGAAAGGGGAAATCAGTAACAAGCAAGCAGAGTAATCATTAACCAAAAAGCGCAAAATTATGTTAAAAGTGTGAAATCATTAACCAAAAAGTCGAAAATAATGTCCAGAGACCAAGTCCGAAAGTACAAATAATTAACCAGTAAGCAGAGTCATCATTAACCAAAAATCGCAAAAGTAAGTAAAAAGTGTGAAATCATTAACCAAAAATCGCAAAAGTAAGTAAAAAGTGTGAAATCATTAACCAAAAACTCGAAAATAATGTCCAGAGACTAAGTCCGAAAGGGCAAATGGTTAACCAGTAAGCAGAGTAATCATTAACCAAAAATCGCAAAAGTAAGTAAGAAGTGTGAAATCATTAACCAAAAATCGCAAAAGTAAGTAAAAAGTGTGAAATCATTAACCAAAAACTCGAAAATAATGTCCAGAGACCAAGTCCGAAAGGGCAAATGGTTAACCAGTAAGCAGAGTAATCATTAACCAAAAAGGGCAAAAGTAAGTAAAAAGTATGAAATCATTAACCAAAAAGCACAAAATTAAGTTAAAAGTGTGAAATCATTAACCAAAAAGTCGAAAATAATCTCCAGAGACTAAGTGCGAAAGGGCAAATGGTTAACCAGTAAGCAGAGTCATCATTAACCAAAAATCGCAAAAGTAAGTAAAAAGTGTGAAATCATTAACCAAAAACCCGAAAATAATGTCCAGAGACTAAGTCCAAAAGGGCAAATGGTTAACCAGTAAGCAGAGTAATCATTAACCAAAAATCGCAAAAGTAAGTAAAAAGTGTGAAATCATTAACCAAAAACTCGAAAATAATCTCCAGAGACTAAGTCCGAAAGGGCAAATGGTTAACCAGTAAGCAGAGTAATCATTAACCAAAAGGCGCAAAAGTAAGTAAAAAGTATGAAATCATTAACCAAAAAGCGCAAAAATATGTTAAAAGTGTGAAATCATTAACCAAAAAGTCGAAAATAATGTGCAGAGACTAAGTCCGAAAGGGCAAATGGTTAACCAGTAAGCAGAGTAATCATTAACCAAAAAGCGCAAAAATATGTTAAAAGTGTGAAATCATTAACCAAAAACTCGAAAATAATGTGCAGAGACTAAGTCCGAAAGGGCAAATGGTTAACCAGTAAGCAGAGTAATCATTAACCAAAAATCGCAAAAGTAAGTAAAAAGTGTGAAATCATTAACCAAAAACTCGAAAATAATCTCCAGAGACTAAGTCCGAAAGGGCAAATGGTTAACCAGTAAGCAGAGTAATCATTAACCAAAAGGCGCAAAAGTAAGTAAAAAGTATGAAATCATTAACCAAAAAGCGCAAAAATATGTTAAAAGTGTGAAATCATTAACCAAAAAGTCGAAAATAATGTGCAGAGACTAAGTCCGAAAGGGCAAATGGTTAACCAGTAAGCAGAGTAATCATTAACCAAAAAGCGCAAAAATATGTTAAAAGTGTGAAATCATTAACCAAAAACTCGAAAATAATGTGCAGAGACTAAGTCCGAAAGGGCAAATGGTTAACCAGTAAGCAGAGTAATCATTAACCAAAAAGCTTAAAAATATGTTAAAGTGTGAAATCATTAACCAAAAACTCGAAAATAATCTCCAGAGACTAAGTCCGAAAGGGCAAATGGTTAACCAGTAAGCAGAGTAATCATTAACCAAAAAGGGCAAAAGTAAGTAAAAAGTATGAAATCATTAACCAAAAAGCACAAAATTAAGTTAAAAGTGTGAAATCATTAACCAAAAACTCGAAAATAATGTGCAGAGACTAAGTCCGAAAGGGCAAATGGTTAACCAGTAAGCAGAGTAATCATTAACCAAAAAGCGCAAAATTATGTTAAAAGTGTGAAATCATTAACCAAAAACTCGAAAATAATGTCCAGAGACCAAGTCCGAAAGTACAAATAATTAACCAGTAAGCAGAGTCATCATTAACCAAAAATCGCAAAAGTAAGTAAAAAGTGTGAAATCATTAACCAAAAATCGCAAAAGTAAGTAAAAAGTGTGAAATCATTAACCAAAAACTCGAAAATAATCTCCAGAGACTAAGTCCGAAAGGGCAAATGGTTAACCAGTAAGCAGAGTAATCATTAACCAAAAATCGCAAAAGTAAGTAAAAAGTGTGAAATCATTAACCAAAAATCGCAAAAGTAAGTAAAAAGTGTGAAATCATTAACCAAAAACTCGAAAATAATGTCCAGAGACCAAGTCCGAAAGGGCAAATGGTTAACCAGTAAGCAGAGTAATCATTAACCAAAAAGGGCAAAAGTAAGTAAAAAGTATGAAATCATTAACCAAAAAGCACAAAATTAAGTTAAAAGTGTGAAATCATTAACCAAAAAGTCGAAAATAATCTCCAGAGACTAAGTGCGAAAGGGCAAATGGTTAACCAGTAAGCAGAGTAATCATTAACCAAAAATCGCAAAAGTAAGTAAAAAGTATGAAATCATTAACCAAAAAGCACAAAATTAAGTTAAAAGTGTGAAATCATTAACCAAAATGTCGAAAACAATGTCCAGAGACTAAGTCCGAAAGGGCAAATGGTTAACCAGTAAGCAGAGTAATCATTAACCAAAAAGGGCAAAAGTAAGTAAAAAGTATGAAATCATTAACCAAAAAGCACAAAATTAAGTTAAAAGTGTGAAATCATTAACCAAAATGTCGAAAACAATGTCCAGAGACTAAGTCCGAAAGGGCAAATGGTTAACCAGTAAGCAGAGTAATCATTAACCAAAAATCGCAAAAGTAAGTAAAAAGTATGAAATCATTAACCAAAAAGCACAAAATTAAGTTAAAAGTGTGAAATCATTAACCAAAATGTCGAAAACAATGTCCAGAGACTAAGTCCGAAAGGGCAAATGGTTAACCAGTAAGCAGAGTAATCATTAACCAAAAAGGGCAAAAGTAAGTAAAAAGTATGAAATCATTAACCAAAAAGCACAAAATTAAGTTAAAAGTGTGAAATCATTAACCAAAATGTCGAAAACAATGTCCAGAGACTAAGTCCGAAAGGGCAAATGGTTAACCAGTAAGCAGAGTAATCATTAACCAAAAATCGCAAAAGTAAGTAAAAAGTGTGAAATCATTAACCAAAAAGCGCAAAAATATGTTAAAAGTGTGAAATCATTAACCAAAAACTCGAAAATAATGTGCAGAGACTAAGTCCAAAAGGGCAAATGGTTAACCAGTAAGCAGAGTAATCATTAACCAAAATGCGCAAAAGTAAGTAAAAAGTGTGAAATCATTAACCAAAAATCGCAAAAGTAAGTAAAAAGTGTGAAATCATTAACCAAAAACTCGAAAATAATCTCCAGAGACTAAGTCCGAAAGGGCAAATGGTTAACCAGTAAGCAGAGTAATCATTAACCAAAAATCGCAAAAGTAAGTAAAAAGTGTGAAATCATTAACCAAAAACTCGAAAATAATGTCCAGAGACTAAGTCCAAAAGGGCAAATGGTTAACCAGTAAGCAGAGTAATCATTAACCAAAAAGCGCAAAAGTAAGTAAAAAGTATGAAATCATTAACCAAAAACTCGAAAATAATGTGCAGAGACTAAGTCCGAAAGGGCAAATGGTTAACCAGTAAGCAGAGTAATCATTAACCAAAAAGCGCAAAAATATGTTAAAAGTGTGAAATCATTAACCAAAAACTCGAAAATAATGTCCAGAGACTAAGTCCGAAAGGGCAAATGGTTAACCAGTAAGCAGAGTAATCATTAACCAAAATGCGCAAAAGTAAGTAAAAAGTGTGAAATCATTAACCAAAAATCGCAAAAGTAAGTAAAAAGTGTGAAATCATTAACCAAAAACTCGAAAATAATCTCCAGAGACTAAGTCCGAAAGGGCAAATAATTAACCAGTAAGCAGAGTAATCATTAACCAAAAAGCGCAAAAATATGTTAAAAGTGTGAAATCATTAACCAAAAACTCGAAAATAATGTCCAGAGACTAAGTCCGAAAGGGCAAATAATTAACCAGTAAGCAGAGTAATCATTAACCAAAAAGCGCAAAAGTAAGTAAAAAGTGTGAAATCATTAACCAAAAAGTCGAAAATAATGCCCAGAGACTAAGTCCGAAAGGGCAAATGGTTAACCAGAAAATCCGTCGAATAATGTCCAGAGACTAAGTCCGAAAGGGCAAATGGTTAACCAGTGGAAGGGCGATCAAGCGGAAAAATTTGCCCCGGTTACCCGGGATGGAGTTCCAGAGGTCCGGCCAGAGTTGTCAAATTCGTCCCGCTGATCGGACGCTTGTCATTCGGGTGGCTGGGGGTTGGCGGGGTATCTGCACAGTAGTAGGAGGTGGCAAGTCGGGACTTGGACGTTTATTCCAAGAGTCCACCCGAGCCTCCAGGTCTGCAGAGACCGACCCTAGCTGCCGCCCAACCGACTTTTAAGCCTTTTTCGGATGGGGATTTTTTCCCATTTTCGTCCATTTTTCGGGTTTTCTGTCGGGCTTAATAGGCGGCAGCCTGACCCCCGGCCGAGGCGGGGGGCGCACTCTCCCTTGCGTAAGGGTCCGGATTTGCCCCGGAAAGTGCCCCCGACGGCCTCCCGACCCGGGTGCCTGCAGGGCGGGGGAAAGGGTAGTCCCAGCCGCAGGAAATCATTAACCAAAAGACTTAGCCGTCGGGGCAGAGGCTAAGACCCGGGCTGGTGAAATCATTAACCAAAAGGAATGCACCCTTTTCCGAAAGTGCAGGCCGAAATAAGGCGAGCCTTGGGCCGGGAAGGCCAAAACCCCCAACTCATGGAAGTGTATGGGGTCGGACTCGGCGACTTTCCCGGGCCCCGAGTTGACCTTTCCCCACGGGGGCGGTCAAGTTGCTCCCGCCAAGAGGGCACGTTGCATTTGCTGCCGCTCTAGTCCCCGGGCTAGTTAATCAGTTGCCGTCGG
>NW_027141120.1:115000-130000 GCF_036365525.1 Heterodontus francisci | reverse complement strand
CGCACCGACCCCGCAGGCTGACCGGGAAGGTGAAGACTCACCCCGCTGAATGCCCGGCCCCGGCTACCCTCCGGCTCCGGGGCCATAACTTCGGGGAGGGAGGTCCGATCCCCGCGCGGTCGACGGCAGGCGGTAGGGCTCGGAGGGGCGCGGCCTGGTCCGCGAGTGCCCCGGCGCCGCCCCTCTGCCCGTCCGAGGGACAGTAGGAAATGGCCATACCGCTTTCCGGCCGATTGCCGCCGGACGTCCGGCCGCATTCGCTCGGTCTGCGCGGCCGGCGGTAGCCGGGGGCGAGGGGCATCGGGCGGTGGCGGAACCAGGCCGGCCCGACCGCTGGGGGCCGCCCGGGCGACGTTTGAATCTGTCGGGTCGGACCGCCGAATCCCGCGGGATTTCGGGATCGAATCTGCGGGTGGAATCGGCACCTCGTCCCGCTGTCCGGTTCCCCCCCGTCGACTGCAACGGGTTTCCGAGGCCCGTCGGTCAGGCGCGGTTCGCTCCGCAATCCGCCGGCCGATCGGCACCGGGCGGGGCTCTACGGAAAGAGGGGACCCTCCGGCGTCGAGTGCCGGCGCACCGACCCCGCAGGCTGACCGGGAAGGTTAAGACTCACCCCGCTGAATGCCCGGCCCCGGGCACCCTCCGGCGCCGGGGCCATAACTTCGGGGAGGGAGGTCCGAGCTCCGCGCGGTCGACGGCAGGTGAAAGGGGCCGGTGCGCCGCGGAAGGCGACAGCAGTCCCGTCAGGCTGCACCTCTGCTCGGGCGAACGGCGTCAGGAAAAGGGGAGAGCACTTCCCCACCGATAGCTCCGGAACGCCCGGACCCATTGGCCCGCGGCACCGGTGGCTGCTAGAGGGCCTCCGGCGCCGTCAGCCGGGGTACGTCCCAGGCCGGCCGGACGGCGGGCAGCCGGAGGCAACGGCCTGGAACGGAGCCAGACTTGAGTCGTTCCGTGTGCCGTGGGCAAAAAGGCAGGGCTGCGGGTCAGCGCAGTTTGGCAAACCTAGCCGCAAGTGCGGGAAGGGCGGAGGAGCACACGGACGCCGCCTTCCCAAACTGAGCCCAAAGTGCCCAGGCATGCCCCCTTGATCTCGCCTAATCAGTGAGCCCAAAATAATTTCAGAGTGTGGAAACCTGATCCAAAAAGGTCGAAAAGAACGGCCAGAGATCAAGTCCGAAAGGGGAAATCAGTAACAAGCAAGCAGAGTAATCATTAACCAAAAAGCGCAAAATTATGTTAAAAGTGTGAAATCATTAACCAAAAAGTCGAAAATAATGTCCAGAGACCAAGTCCGAAAGTACAAATAATTAACCAGTAAGCAGAGTCATCATTAACCAAAAATCGCAAAAGTAAGTAAAAAGTGTGAAATCATTAACCAAAAATCGCAAAAGTAAGTAAAAAGTGTGAAATCATTAACCAAAAACTCGAAAATAATGTCCAGAGACTAAGTCCGAAAGGGCAAATGGTTAACCAGTAAGCAGAGTAATCATTAACCAAAAATCGCAAAAGTAAGTAAGAAGTGTGAAATCATTAACCAAAAATCGCAAAAGTAAGTAAAAAGTGTGAAATCATTAACCAAAAACTCGAAAATAATGTCCAGAGACCAAGTCCGAAAGGGCAAATGGTTAACCAGTAAGCAGAGTAATCATTAACCAAAAAGGGCAAAAGTAAGTAAAAAGTATGAAATCATTAACCAAAAAGCACAAAATTAAGTTAAAAGTGTGAAATCATTAACCAAAAAGTCGAAAATAATCTCCAGAGACTAAGTGCGAAAGGGCAAATGGTTAACCAGTAAGCAGAGTCATCATTAACCAAAAATCGCAAAAGTAAGTAAAAAGTGTGAAATCATTAACCAAAAACCCGAAAATAATGTCCAGAGACTAAGTCCAAAAGGGCAAATGGTTAACCAGTAAGCAGAGTAATCATTAACCAAAAATCGCAAAAGTAAGTAAAAAGTGTGAAATCATTAACCAAAAACTCGAAAATAATCTCCAGAGACTAAGTCCGAAAGGGCAAATGGTTAACCAGTAAGCAGAGTAATCATTAACCAAAAGGCGCAAAAGTAAGTAAAAAGTATGAAATCATTAACCAAAAAGCGCAAAAATATGTTAAAAGTGTGAAATCATTAACCAAAAAGTCGAAAATAATGTGCAGAGACTAAGTCCGAAAGGGCAAATGGTTAACCAGTAAGCAGAGTAATCATTAACCAAAAAGCGCAAAAATATGTTAAAAGTGTGAAATCATTAACCAAAAACTCGAAAATAATGTGCAGAGACTAAGTCCGAAAGGGCAAATGGTTAACCAGTAAGCAGAGTAATCATTAACCAAAAATCGCAAAAGTAAGTAAAAAGTGTGAAATCATTAACCAAAAACTCGAAAATAATCTCCAGAGACTAAGTCCGAAAGGGCAAATGGTTAACCAGTAAGCAGAGTAATCATTAACCAAAAGGCGCAAAAGTAAGTAAAAAGTATGAAATCATTAACCAAAAAGCGCAAAAATATGTTAAAAGTGTGAAATCATTAACCAAAAAGTCGAAAATAATGTGCAGAGACTAAGTCCGAAAGGGCAAATGGTTAACCAGTAAGCAGAGTAATCATTAACCAAAAAGCGCAAAAATATGTTAAAAGTGTGAAATCATTAACCAAAAACTCGAAAATAATGTGCAGAGACTAAGTCCGAAAGGGCAAATGGTTAACCAGTAAGCAGAGTAATCATTAACCAAAAAGCTTAAAAATATGTTAAAGTGTGAAATCATTAACCAAAAACTCGAAAATAATCTCCAGAGACTAAGTCCGAAAGGGCAAATGGTTAACCAGTAAGCAGAGTAATCATTAACCAAAAAGGGCAAAAGTAAGTAAAAAGTATGAAATCATTAACCAAAAAGCACAAAATTAAGTTAAAAGTGTGAAATCATTAACCAAAAACTCGAAAATAATGTGCAGAGACTAAGTCCGAAAGGGCAAATGGTTAACCAGTAAGCAGAGTAATCATTAACCAAAAAGCGCAAAATTATGTTAAAAGTGTGAAATCATTAACCAAAAACTCGAAAATAATGTCCAGAGACCAAGTCCGAAAGTACAAATAATTAACCAGTAAGCAGAGTCATCATTAACCAAAAATCGCAAAAGTAAGTAAAAAGTGTGAAATCATTAACCAAAAATCGCAAAAGTAAGTAAAAAGTGTGAAATCATTAACCAAAAACTCGAAAATAATCTCCAGAGACTAAGTCCGAAAGGGCAAATGGTTAACCAGTAAGCAGAGTAATCATTAACCAAAAATCGCAAAAGTAAGTAAAAAGTGTGAAATCATTAACCAAAAATCGCAAAAGTAAGTAAAAAGTGTGAAATCATTAACCAAAAACTCGAAAATAATGTCCAGAGACCAAGTCCGAAAGGGCAAATGGTTAACCAGTAAGCAGAGTAATCATTAACCAAAAAGGGCAAAAGTAAGTAAAAAGTATGAAATCATTAACCAAAAAGCACAAAATTAAGTTAAAAGTGTGAAATCATTAACCAAAAAGTCGAAAATAATCTCCAGAGACTAAGTGCGAAAGGGCAAATGGTTAACCAGTAAGCAGAGTAATCATTAACCAAAAATCGCAAAAGTAAGTAAAAAGTATGAAATCATTAACCAAAAAGCACAAAATTAAGTTAAAAGTGTGAAATCATTAACCAAAATGTCGAAAACAATGTCCAGAGACTAAGTCCGAAAGGGCAAATGGTTAACCAGTAAGCAGAGTAATCATTAACCAAAAAGGGCAAAAGTAAGTAAAAAGTATGAAATCATTAACCAAAAAGCACAAAATTAAGTTAAAAGTGTGAAATCATTAACCAAAATGTCGAAAACAATGTCCAGAGACTAAGTCCGAAAGGGCAAATGGTTAACCAGTAAGCAGAGTAATCATTAACCAAAAATCGCAAAAGTAAGTAAAAAGTGTGAAATCATTAACCAAAAACCCGAAAATAATGTCCAGAGACTAAGTCCGAAAGGGCAAATGGTTAACCAGTAAGCAGAGTAATCATTAACCAAAAATCGCAAAAGTAAGTAAAAAGTATGAAATCATTAACCAAAAAGCACAAAATTAAGTTAAAAGTGTGAAATCATTAACCAAAATGTCGAAAACAATGTCCAGAGACTAAGTCCGAAAGGGCAAATGGTTAACCAGTAAGCAGAGTAATCATTAACCAAAAAGGGCAAAAGTAAGTAAAAAGTATGAAATCATTAACCAAAAAGCACAAAATTAAGTTAAAAGTGTGAAATCATTAACCAAAATGTCGAAAACAATGTCCAGAGACTAAGTCCGAAAGGGCAAATGGTTAACCAGTAAGCAGAGTAATCATTAACCAAAAATCGCAAAAGTAAGTAAAAAGTGTGAAATCATTAACCAAAAAGCGCAAAAATATGTTAAAAGTGTGAAATCATTAACCAAAAACTCGAAAATAATGTGCAGAGACTAAGTCCAAAAGGGCAAATGGTTAACCAGTAAGCAGAGTAATCATTAACCAAAATGCGCAAAAGTAAGTAAAAAGTGTGAAATCATTAACCAAAAATCGCAAAAGTAAGTAAAAAGTGTGAAATCATTAACCAAAAACTCGAAAATAATCTCCAGAGACTAAGTCCGAAAGGGCAAATGGTTAACCAGTAAGCAGAGTAATCATTAACCAAAAGGCGCAAAAGTAAGTAAAAAGTATGAAATCATTAACCAAAAAGCGCAAAAATATGTTAAAAGTGTGAAATCATTAACCAAAAAGTCGAAAATAATGTGCAGAGACTAAGTCCGAAAGGGCAAATGGTTAACCAGTAAGCAGAGTAATCATTAACCAAAAAGCGCAAAAATATGTTAAAAGTGTGAAATCATTAACCAAAAACTCGAAAATAATGTGCAGAGACTAAGTCCGAAAGGGCAAATGGTTAACCAGTAAGCAGAGTAATCATTAACCAAAAAGCTTAAAAATATGTTAAAGTGTGAAATCATTAACCAAAAACTCGAAAATAATCTCCAGAGACTAAGTCCGAAAGGGCAAATGGTTAACCAGTAAGCAGAGTAATCATTAACCAAAAAGGGCAAAAGTAAGTAAAAAGTATGAAATCATTAACCAAAAAGCACAAAATTAAGTTAAAAGTGTGAAATCATTAACCAAAAACTCGAAAATAATCTCCAGAGACTAAGTCCGAAAGGGCAAATGGTTAACCAGTAAGCAGAGTAATCATTAACCAAAAAGCGCAAAATTATGTTAAAAGTGTGAAATCATTAACCAAAAAGTCGAAAATAATGTCCAGAGACCAAGTCCGAAAGTACAAATAATTAACCAGTAAGCAGAGTCATCATTAACCAAAAATCGCAAAAGTAAGTAAAAAGTGTGAAATCATTAACCAAAAATCGCAAAAGTAAGTAAAAAGTGTGAAATCATTAACCAAAAACTCGAAAATAATGTCCAGAGACTAAGTCCGAAAGGGCAAATGGTTAACCAGTAAGCAGAGTAATCATTAACCAAAAATCGCAAAAGTAAGTAAGAAGTGTGAAATCATTAACCAAAAATCGCAAAAGTAAGTAAAAAGTGTGAAATCATTAACCAAAAACTCGAAAATAATGTCCAGAGACCAAGTCCGAAAGGGCAAATGGTTAACCAGTAAGCAGAGTAATCATTAACCAAAAAGGGCAAAAGTAAGTAAAAAGTATGAAATCATTAACCAAAAAGCACAAAATTAAGTTAAAAGTGTGAAATCATTAACCAAAAAGTCGAAAATAATCTCCAGAGACTAAGTGCGAAAGGGCAAATGGTTAACCAGTAAGCAGAGTCATCATTAACCAAAAATCGCAAAAGTAAGTAAAAAGTGTGAAATCATTAACCAAAAACCCGAAAATAATGTCCAGAGACTAAGTCCAAAAGGGCAAATGGTTAACCAGTAAGCAGAGTAATCATTAACCAAAAATCGCAAAAGTAAGTAAAAAGTGTGAAATCATTAACCAAAAACTCGAAAATAATCTCCAGAGACTAAGTCCGAAAGGGCAAATGGTTAACCAGTAAGCAGAGTAATCATTAACCAAAAGGCGCAAAAGTAAGTAAAAAGTATGAAATCATTAACCAAAAAGCGCAAAAATATGTTAAAAGTGTGAAATCATTAACCAAAAAGTCGAAAATAATGTGCAGAGACTAAGTCCGAAAGGGCAAATGGTTAACCAGTAAGCAGAGTAATCATTAACCAAAAAGCGCAAAAATATGTTAAAAGTGTGAAATCATTAACCAAAAACTCGAAAATAATGTGCAGAGACTAAGTCCGAAAGGGCAAATGGTTAACCAGTAAGCAGAGTAATCATTAACCAAAAATCGCAAAAGTAAGTAAAAAGTGTGAAATCATTAACCAAAAACTCGAAAATAATCTCCAGAGACTAAGTCCGAAAGGGCAAATGGTTAACCAGTAAGCAGAGTAATCATTAACCAAAAGGCGCAAAAGTAAGTAAAAAGTATGAAATCATTAACCAAAAAGCGCAAAAATATGTTAAAAGTGTGAAATCATTAACCAAAAAGTCGAAAATAATGTGCAGAGACTAAGTCCGAAAGGGCAAATGGTTAACCAGTAAGCAGAGTAATCATTAACCAAAAAGCGCAAAAATATGTTAAAAGTGTGAAATCATTAACCAAAAACTCGAAAATAATGTGCAGAGACTAAGTCCGAAAGGGCAAATGGTTAACCAGTAAGCAGAGTAATCATTAACCAAAAAGCTTAAAAATATGTTAAAGTGTGAAATCATTAACCAAAAACTCGAAAATAATCTCCAGAGACTAAGTCCGAAAGGGCAAATGGTTAACCAGTAAGCAGAGTAATCATTAACCAAAAAGGGCAAAAGTAAGTAAAAAGTATGAAATCATTAACCAAAAAGCACAAAATTAAGTTAAAAGTGTGAAATCATTAACCAAAAACTCGAAAATAATGTGCAGAGACTAAGTCCGAAAGGGCAAATGGTTAACCAGTAAGCAGAGTAATCATTAACCAAAAAGCGCAAAATTATGTTAAAAGTGTGAAATCATTAACCAAAAACTCGAAAATAATGTCCAGAGACCAAGTCCGAAAGTACAAATAATTAACCAGTAAGCAGAGTCATCATTAACCAAAAATCGCAAAAGTAAGTAAAAAGTGTGAAATCATTAACCAAAAATCGCAAAAGTAAGTAAAAAGTGTGAAATCATTAACCAAAAACTCGAAAATAATCTCCAGAGACTAAGTCCGAAAGGGCAAATGGTTAACCAGTAAGCAGAGTAATCATTAACCAAAAATCGCAAAAGTAAGTAAAAAGTGTGAAATCATTAACCAAAAATCGCAAAAGTAAGTAAAAAGTGTGAAATCATTAACCAAAAACTCGAAAATAATGTCCAGAGACCAAGTCCGAAAGGGCAAATGGTTAACCAGTAAGCAGAGTAATCATTAACCAAAAAGGGCAAAAGTAAGTAAAAAGTATGAAATCATTAACCAAAAAGCACAAAATTAAGTTAAAAGTGTGAAATCATTAACCAAAAAGTCGAAAATAATCTCCAGAGACTAAGTGCGAAAGGGCAAATGGTTAACCAGTAAGCAGAGTAATCATTAACCAAAAATCGCAAAAGTAAGTAAAAAGTATGAAATCATTAACCAAAAAGCACAAAATTAAGTTAAAAGTGTGAAATCATTAACCAAAATGTCGAAAACAATGTCCAGAGACTAAGTCCGAAAGGGCAAATGGTTAACCAGTAAGCAGAGTAATCATTAACCAAAAAGGGCAAAAGTAAGTAAAAAGTATGAAATCATTAACCAAAAAGCACAAAATTAAGTTAAAAGTGTGAAATCATTAACCAAAATGTCGAAAACAATGTCCAGAGACTAAGTCCGAAAGGGCAAATGGTTAACCAGTAAGCAGAGTAATCATTAACCAAAAATCGCAAAAGTAAGTAAAAAGTGTGAAATCATTAACCAAAAACCCGAAAATAATGTCCAGAGACTAAGTCCGAAAGGGCAAATGGTTAACCAGTAAGCAGAGTAATCATTAACCAAAAATCGCAAAAGTAAGTAAAAAGTATGAAATCATTAACCAAAAAGCACAAAATTAAGTTAAAAGTGTGAAATCATTAACCAAAATGTCGAAAACAATGTCCAGAGACTAAGTCCGAAAGGGCAAATGGTTAACCAGTAAGCAGAGTAATCATTAACCAAAAAGGGCAAAAGTAAGTAAAAAGTATGAAATCATTAACCAAAAAGCACAAAATTAAGTTAAAAGTGTGAAATCATTAACCAAAATGTCGAAAACAATGTCCAGAGACTAAGTCCGAAAGGGCAAATGGTTAACCAGTAAGCAGAGTAATCATTAACCAAAAATCGCAAAAGTAAGTAAAAAGTGTGAAATCATTAACCAAAAAGCGCAAAAATATGTTAAAAGTGTGAAATCATTAACCAAAAACTCGAAAATAATGTGCAGAGACTAAGTCCAAAAGGGCAAATGGTTAACCAGTAAGCAGAGTAATCATTAACCAAAATGCGCAAAAGTAAGTAAAAAGTGTGAAATCATTAACCAAAAATCGCAAAAGTAAGTAAAAAGTGTGAAATCATTAACCAAAAACTCGAAAATAATCTCCAGAGACTAAGTCCGAAAGGGCAAATGGTTAACCAGTAAGCAGAGTAATCATTAACCAAAAGGCGCAAAAGTAAGTAAAAAGTATGAAATCATTAACCAAAAAGCGCAAAAATATGTTAAAAGTGTGAAATCATTAACCAAAAAGTCGAAAATAATGTGCAGAGACTAAGTCCGAAAGGGCAAATGGTTAACCAGTAAGCAGAGTAATCATTAACCAAAAAGCGCAAAAATATGTTAAAAGTGTGAAATCATTAACCAAAAACTCGAAAATAATGTGCAGAGACTAAGTCCGAAAGGGCAAATGGTTAACCAGTAAGCAGAGTAATCATTAACCAAAAAGCTTAAAAATATGTTAAAGTGTGAAATCATTAACCAAAAACTCGAAAATAATCTCCAGAGACTAAGTCCGAAAGGGCAAATGGTTAACCAGTAAGCAGAGTAATCATTAACCAAAAAGGGCAAAAGTAAGTAAAAAGTATGAAATCATTAACCAAAAAGCACAAAATTAAGTTAAAAGTGTGAAATCATTAACCAAAAACTCGAAAATAATCTCCAGAGACTAAGTCCGAAAGGGCAAATGGTTAACCAGTAAGCAGAGTAATCATTAACCAAAAAGCGCAAAATTATGTTAAAAGTGTGAAATCATTAACCAAAAAGTCGAAAATAATGTCCAGAGACCAAGTCCGAAAGTACAAATAATTAACCAGTAAGCAGAGTCATCATTAACCAAAAATCGCAAAAGTAAGTAAAAAGTGTGAAATCATTAACCAAAAATCGCAAAAGTAAGTAAAAAGTGTGAAATCATTAACCAAAAACTCGAAAATAATGTCCAGAGACTAAGTCCGAAAGGGCAAATGGTTAACCAGTAAGCAGAGTAATCATTAACCAAAAATCGCAAAAGTAAGTAAGAAGTGTGAAATCATTAACCAAAAATCGCAAAAGTAAGTAAAAAGTGTGAAATCATTAACCAAAAACTCGAAAATAATGTCCAGAGACCAAGTCCGAAAGGGCAAATGGTTAACCAGTAAGCAGAGTAATCATTAACCAAAAAGGGCAAAAGTAAGTAAAAAGTATGAAATCATTAACCAAAAAGCACAAAATTAAGTTAAAAGTGTGAAATCATTAACCAAAAAGTCGAAAATAATCTCCAGAGACTAAGTGCGAAAGGGCAAATGGTTAACCAGTAAGCAGAGTCATCATTAACCAAAAATCGCAAAAGTAAGTAAAAAGTGTGAAATCATTAACCAAAAACCCGAAAATAATGTCCAGAGACTAAGTCCAAAAGGGCAAATGGTTAACCAGTAAGCAGAGTAATCATTAACCAAAAATCGCAAAAGTAAGTAAAAAGTGTGAAATCATTAACCAAAAACTCGAAAATAATCTCCAGAGACTAAGTCCGAAAGGGCAAATGGTTAACCAGTAAGCAGAGTAATCATTAACCAAAAGGCGCAAAAGTAAGTAAAAAGTATGAAATCATTAACCAAAAAGCGCAAAAATATGTTAAAAGTGTGAAATCATTAACCAAAAAGTCGAAAATAATGTGCAGAGACTAAGTCCGAAAGGGCAAATGGTTAACCAGTAAGCAGAGTAATCATTAACCAAAAAGCGCAAAAATATGTTAAAAGTGTGAAATCATTAACCAAAAACTCGAAAATAATGTGCAGAGACTAAGTCCGAAAGGGCAAATGGTTAACCAGTAAGCAGAGTAATCATTAACCAAAAATCGCAAAAGTAAGTAAAAAGTGTGAAATCATTAACCAAAAACTCGAAAATAATCTCCAGAGACTAAGTCCGAAAGGGCAAATGGTTAACCAGTAAGCAGAGTAATCATTAACCAAAAGGCGCAAAAGTAAGTAAAAAGTATGAAATCATTAACCAAAAAGCGCAAAAATATGTTAAAAGTGTGAAATCATTAACCAAAAAGTCGAAAATAATGTGCAGAGACTAAGTCCGAAAGGGCAAATGGTTAACCAGTAAGCAGAGTAATCATTAACCAAAAAGCGCAAAAATATGTTAAAAGTGTGAAATCATTAACCAAAAACTCGAAAATAATGTGCAGAGACTAAGTCCGAAAGGGCAAATGGTTAACCAGTAAGCAGAGTAATCATTAACCAAAAAGCTTAAAAATATGTTAAAGTGTGAAATCATTAACCAAAAACTCGAAAATAATCTCCAGAGACTAAGTCCGAAAGGGCAAATGGTTAACCAGTAAGCAGAGTAATCATTAACCAAAAAGGGCAAAAGTAAGTAAAAAGTATGAAATCATTAACCAAAAAGCACAAAATTAAGTTAAAAGTGTGAAATCATTAACCAAAAACTCGAAAATAATGTGCAGAGACTAAGTCCGAAAGGGCAAATGGTTAACCAGTAAGCAGAGTAATCATTAACCAAAAAGCGCAAAATTATGTTAAAAGTGTGAAATCATTAACCAAAAACTCGAAAATAATGTCCAGAGACCAAGTCCGAAAGTACAAATAATTAACCAGTAAGCAGAGTCATCATTAACCAAAAATCGCAAAAGTAAGTAAAAAGTGTGAAATCATTAACCAAAAATCGCAAAAGTAAGTAAAAAGTGTGAAATCATTAACCAAAAACTCGAAAATAATCTCCAGAGACTAAGTCCGAAAGGGCAAATGGTTAACCAGTAAGCAGAGTAATCATTAACCAAAAATCGCAAAAGTAAGTAAAAAGTGTGAAATCATTAACCAAAAATCGCAAAAGTAAGTAAAAAGTGTGAAATCATTAACCAAAAACTCGAAAATAATGTCCAGAGACCAAGTCCGAAAGGGCAAATGGTTAACCAGTAAGCAGAGTAATCATTAACCAAAAAGGGCAAAAGTAAGTAAAAAGTATGAAATCATTAACCAAAAAGCACAAAATTAAGTTAAAAGTGTGAAATCATTAACCAAAAAGTCGAAAATAATCTCCAGAGACTAAGTGCGAAAGGGCAAATGGTTAACCAGTAAGCAGAGTAATCATTAACCAAAAATCGCAAAAGTAAGTAAAAAGTATGAAATCATTAACCAAAAAGCACAAAATTAAGTTAAAAGTGTGAAATCATTAACCAAAATGTCGAAAACAATGTCCAGAGACTAAGTCCGAAAGGGCAAATGGTTAACCAGTAAGCAGAGTAATCATTAACCAAAAAGGGCAAAAGTAAGTAAAAAGTATGAAATCATTAACCAAAAAGCACAAAATTAAGTTAAAAGTGTGAAATCATTAACCAAAATGTCGAAAACAATGTCCAGAGACTAAGTCCGAAAGGGCAAATGGTTAACCAGTAAGCAGAGTAATCATTAACCAAAAATCGCAAAAGTAAGTAAAAAGTATGAAATCATTAACCAAAAAGCACAAAATTAAGTTAAAAGTGTGAAATCATTAACCAAAATGTCGAAAACAATGTCCAGAGACTAAGTCCGAAAGGGCAAATGGTTAACCAGTAAGCAGAGTAATCATTAACCAAAAAGGGCAAAAGTAAGTAAAAAGTATGAAATCATTAACCAAAAAGCACAAAATTAAGTTAAAAGTGTGAAATCATTAACCAAAATGTCGAAAACAATGTCCAGAGACTAAGTCCGAAAGGGCAAATGGTTAACCAGTAAGCAGAGTAATCATTAACCAAAAATCGCAAAAGTAAGTAAAAAGTGTGAAATCATTAACCAAAAAGCGCAAAAATATGTTAAAAGTGTGAAATCATTAACCAAAAACTCGAAAATAATGTGCAGAGACTAAGTCCAAAAGGGCAAATGGTTAACCAGTAAGCAGAGTAATCATTAACCAAAATGCGCAAAAGTAAGTAAAAAGTGTGAAATCATTAACCAAAAATCGCAAAAGTAAGTAAAAAGTGTGAAATCATTAACCAAAAACTCGAAAATAATCTCCAGAGACTAAGTCCGAAAGGGCAAATGGTTAACCAGTAAGCAGAGTAATCATTAACCAAAAATCGCAAAAGTAAGTAAAAAGTGTGAAATCATTAACCAAAAACTCGAAAATAATGTCCAGAGACTAAGTCCAAAAGGGCAAATGGTTAACCAGTAAGCAGAGTAATCATTAACCAAAAAGCGCAAAAGTAAGTAAAAAGTATGAAATCATTAACCAAAAACTCGAAAATAATGTGCAGAGACTAAGTCCGAAAGGGCAAATGGTTAACCAGTAAGCAGAGTAATCATTAACCAAAAAGCGCAAAAATATGTTAAAAGTGTGAAATCATTAACCAAAAACTCGAAAATAATGTCCAGAGACTAAGTCCGAAAGGGCAAATGGTTAACCAGTAAGCAGAGTAATCATTAACCAAAATGCGCAAAAGTAAGTAAAAAGTGTGAAATCATTAACCAAAAATCGCAAAAGTAAGTAAAAAGTGTGAAATCATTAACCAAAAACTCGAAAATAATCTCCAGAGACTAAGTCCGAAAGGGCAAATAATTAACCAGTAAGCAGAGTAATCATTAACCAAAAAGCGCAAAAATATGTTAAAGTGTGAAATCATTAACCAAAAACTCGAAAATAATCTCCAGAGACTAAGTCCGAAAGGGCAAATGGTTAACCAGTAAGCAGAGTAATCATTAACCAAAAAGGGCAAAAGTAAGTAAAAAGTATGAAATCATTAACCAAAAAGCACAAAATTAAGTTAAAAGTGTGAAATCATTAACCAAAAACTCGAAAATAATGTGCAGAGACTAAGTCCGAAAGGGCAAATGGTTAACCAGTAAGCAGAGTAATCATTAACCAAAAAGCGCAAAATTATGTTAAAAGTGTGAAATCATTAACCAAAAACTCGAAAATAATGTCCAGAGACCAAGTCCGAAAGTACAAATAATTAACCAGTAAGCAGAGTCATCATTAACCAAAAATCGCAAAAGTAAGTAAAAAGTGTGAAATCATTAACCAAAAATCGCAAAAGTAAGTAAAAAGTGTGAAATCATTAACCAAAAACTCGAAAATAATCTCCAGAGACTAAGTCCGAAAGGGCAAATGGTTAACCAGTAAGCAGAGTAATCATTAACCAAAAATCGCAAAAGTAAGTAAAAAGTGTGAAATCATTAACCAAAAATCGCAAAAGTAAGTAAAAAGTGTGAAATCATTAACCAAAAACTCGAAAATAATGTCCAGAGACCAAGTCCGAAAGGGCAAATGGTTAACCAGTAAGCAGAGTAATCATTAACCAAAAAGGGCAAAAGTAAGTAAAAAGTATGAAATCATTAACCAAAAAGCACAAAATTAAGTTAAAAGTGTGAAATCATTAACCAAAAAGTCGAAAATAATCTCCAGAGACTAAGTGCGAAAGGGCAAATGGTTAACCAGTAAGCAGAGTAATCATTAACCAAAAATCGCAAAAGTAAGTAAAAAGTATGAAATCATTAACCAAAAAGCACAAAATTAAGTTAAAAGTGTGAAATCATTAACCAAAATGTCGAAAACAATGTCCAGAGACTAAGTCCGAAAGGGCAAATGGTTAACCAGTAAGCAGAGTAATCATTAACCAAAAAGGGCAAAAGTAAGTAAAAAGTATGAAATCATTAACCAAAAAGCACAAAATTAAGTTAAAAGTGTGAAATCATTAACCAAAATGTCGAAAACAATGTCCAGAGACTAAGTCCGAAAGGGCAAATGGTTAACCAGTAAGCAGAGTAATCATTAACCAAAAATCGCAAAAGTAAGTAAAAAGTGTGAAATCATTAACCAAAAACCCGAAAATAATGTCCAGAGACTAAGTCCGAAAGGGCAAATGGTTAACCAGTAAGCAGAGTAATCATTAACCAAAAATCGCAAAAGTAAGTAAAAAGTATGAAATCATTAACCAAAAAGCACAAAATTAAGTTAAAAGTGTGAAATCATTAACCAAAATGTCGAAAACAATGTCCAGAGACTAAGTCCGAAAGGGCAAATGGTTAACCAGTAAGCAGAGTAATCATTAACCAACAAAAACTCGAAAATAATCTCCAGAGACTAAGTCCGAAAGGGCAAATAATTAACCAGTAAGCAGAGTAATCATTAACCAAAAAGCGCAAAAATATGTTAAAAGTGTGAAATCATTAACCAAAAACTCGAAAATAATGTCCAGAGACTAAGTCCGAAAGGGCAAATAATTAACCAGTAAGCAGAGTAATCATTAACCAAAAAGCGCAAAAGTAAGTAAAAAGTGTGAAATCATTAACCAAAAAGTCGAAAATAATGCCCAGAGACTAAGTCCGAAAGGGCAAATGGTTAACCAGAAAATCCGTCGAATAATGTCCAGAGACTAAGTCCGAAAGGGCAAATGGTTAACCAGTGGAAGGGCGATCAAGCGGAAAAATTTGCCCCGGTTACCCGGGATGGAGTTCCAGAGGTCCGGCCAGAGTTGTCAAATTCGTCCCGCTGATCGGACGCTTGTCATTCGGGTGGCTGGGGGTTG
>NW_027141120.1:107500-110000 GCF_036365525.1 Heterodontus francisci | reverse complement strand
TGTGTTGTGCATCCCATCCGGCAGGGTGAGCGTGAGGCTTTCGTTCTCTGTACTCCACGCCTTCCTCCAGCCCCTCCTCCTCTCTTCTCACTGGCCAGGCTCTCCTCGTCTTTACGCTGTCACTGACGGGCCACCCAGCTCTCGTCCGGGACCGGCGACCGTAGAAGCACCCGCCTTCCTATGGACTTGCCACCGTCTTGCAGCATTACAACCGCAGTCGAATTGAAGGGAGCTTCTGCGGGCTTGGGTGCTGCCCGGCGGCCCGCCGTCGGGACCTCGTCAACCGGCCACTGTGAGCTCTGCAGGGACTGATCCGGTGATGCAGGCCCGGTTTTCTTTCCCACCGTGGGGACACTTTGGTCGCTCTAGTCACCCTCCCTTTACCGGTACAGGGTACCTACACGACTCCCCCTCCGGCCCCGCGAGCTGGTGCTTTTGGCGGAGCGGCGGTTTAAAGACTCGCGTGTCCGTTGCCGGTGTCGAGCTTGAGATGGCAGCCGTGACGTTCGAGAGAATGTACCTGGCCGCGGAGGCAGGATTTGTTTCCCCGCAGCGGGCTCATCCTGTCGGCCTTGTACCCCACTCAGTCCGTCCGCGTTCGCTCTCTCTCTCTCCTCGTCCTCCCGGCCTCGGTGGCGGCAGAGACCCTGCCTCTGTTGTCCGTGGTGCGCGTCGGCACGGTTGGGCTCCGGCGTCGGACGAGCTGACGCGCTTCGCCTCGCGAGCGCCCTGACCACGTTGGCCGCGTGAAAACCTTTCTTTGGTCATTGTGATTGTTCGACTGAAATCCGAAGGGCCGTGCCAGGCTGGGGCTCTCCCACCCCCCACACCCCATTGGGGAGGGCGGGGGAGCGTTCGCACGTTCCGGGTTCGACCCCTCGCGCGAGGGACGGACCGAAAACCTGAGACAACTCTTAGCGGTGGATCACTCGGCTCGTGCGTCGATGAAGAACGCAGCTAGCTGCGAGAATTAATGTGAATTGCAGGACACATTGATCATCGACACTTTGAACGCACTTTGCGGCCCCGGGTTCCTCCCGGGGCTACGCCTGTCTGAGGGTCGCTTGACAATCAATCGCACTCGCCTTTGCCGGCGGGAGCGCGGCTGGGGTTTTGTCGCAGAGGTTCCTTTGCTCCTCTTCGTCCCCCTAAGTGCAGACCTGGAGTTTACTCCGCCTTTGGGAGAGTTCGACCTCTGTCCCTCCATTTAATCGCGATGGGGGGCAGTCCGGCGTGGGCCTCCGGGCGCGCCGGCACTGGTCTCGGCCAGCCTCTGCTTTTCCCAGGACGGCTGTCAGTGGGTTGCAAACGAACGACTGCGTCAGTGCTGGGACTGCTTGCTGCCGGGCCGTTAGCCTCCGAATGGATCGTGGAGGGCAGAGTTGACTCTCTGTGGAGTGTGCAGAGCAGAGATGGGAACGATGCCTGGTGAATCGGCATAGAGAGAGAGAGACTCGGTGTGGCATGTCGGTGGACGCAAACCGTGTGGTTCGGTCTCGATGGCTGTTGCCAGTGGTCGACGTGGTTTAGTGGTTCTGGACGAGGAGGAGGAGGAGGAGAGCTTGACGTAGTTGACTGTGGGCTTGCCGTGCTGCCTCGCTGGCTTTGCGTGCCCTCATTCGGTGTTTGTGCAGTTTTGCCATGGAGTCCCTGCGGTGCTGCGTGTTGTGCTGGAGCCCTGTCTCCTTCCACACGCATGCCTCCCGCTGTGCCTCCGGCAAGCTCGCCTACATCTGAGGGTGCACCTAGTCAGTGCCGCACGGTCCTGTCCCCCTGGTCTCTGCTGCCTGCTTTTCGAACCAACTCCCCCACCCCGGTTGCACGTGCTCCAAACTCTTGCCACGCCTTCTAGCTGCTGCTAGTCTCGGGTCCTTTCCACGCTTGCTTCCCGTGGGCTGCTCGCTTTTCTCTCCTGCCCTCGTGCAGTTCAAACCAGCACCGCGCCCACGCTCTTTGTCTTCGGCACCTCCCTTATCGGCACTCCGGAACAGTTATGAGCCGAGCCCGGTCGCAAGCCCGACGTCGACACGCGTGCACATCCGCTCGTTACTAACCCCTGGCCTGGTGAGCGCCCCCCCCCCGAGGGTTGAGTACGAGGTGCCGTTGTCAGTAAGTTGCGAGATATACCGGCCGGCCTGGAGCTTTTGGTGCTGCGTTTAAGTCTGGGCGGGGGCCATCCGATGTTGAGAAACGCACGCACGCGATCGCTCACCATTCTGCCTACGACCTCAGATCAGACGTGACAACCCGCTGAATTTAAGCATATTACTAAGCGGAGGAAAAGAAACTAACAAGGATTCCCCTAGTAACTGCGAGTGAAGAGGGAACAGCCCAGCGCCGAATCCCCGCTCGCCTGGCGGGCGTGGGAAATGTGGCGTATAGAAGACCTCTTTCTCTGACGACGCTCCGGGGCCCAAGTCCTTCTGATCGAGGCTTAGCCTGAGGACGGTGTGAGGCCGGTAGCGGCCCCCGGCTCGTTGGGATCGAGTCTTCTCGGAGT
>NW_027141120.1:90000-102500 GCF_036365525.1 Heterodontus francisci | reverse complement strand
GGTAAAGCACCTGTCGGGTGGCGACCGGAGGGTCTTTGCAGGGCCTGGATCTCCGAGCCCGTGGGACAGGCGGGAAAGGGTGGCGGCAGCCGGTTGAAGTCCCGACCCTGGGCAGCCTCCCGGTCTTACCTCCATAACTTCGGCGAGGAGGGTCCGATCCCCGCGCGGTCGACGGCAGGCGGTAGGGCTCGGAGGGGCGCGGCCTGGTCCGCGAGTGCCCCGGCGCCGCCCCTCTGCCCGTCCGAGGGACAGTAGGAAATGGCCATACCGCTTTCCGGCCGATTGCCGCCGGACGTCCGGCCGCATTCGCTCGGTCTGCGCGGCCGGCGGTAGCCGGGGGCGAGGGGCATCGGGCGGTGGCGGAACCAGGCCGGCCCGACCGCTGGGGGCCGCCCGGGCGACGTTTGAATCTGTCGGGTCGGACCGCCGAATCCCGCGGGATTTCGGGATCGAATCTGCGGGTGGAATCGGCACCTCGTCCCGCTGTCCGGTTCCCCCCGGTCGACTGCAACGGGTTTCCGAGGCCCGTCGGTCAGGCGCGGTTCGCTCCGCAATCCGCCGGCCGATCGGCACCGGGCGGGGCTCTACGGAAAGAGGGGACCCTCCCGCGTCGAGTGCCGGCGCACCGACCCCGCAGGCTGACCGGGAAGGTGAAGACTCACCCCGCTGAATGCCCGGCCCCGGCTACCCTCCGGCTCCGGGGCCATAACTTCGGGGAGGGAGGTCCGATCCCCGCGCGGTCGACGGCAGGCGGTAGGGCTCGGAGGGGCGCGGCCTGGTCCGCGAGTGCCCCGGCGCCGCCCCTCTGCCCGTCCGAGGGACAGTAGGAAATGGCCATACCGCTTTCCGGCCGATTGCCGCCGGACGTCCGGCCGCATTCGCTCGGTCTGCGCGGCCGGCGGTAGCCGGGGGCGAGGGGCATCGGGCGGTGGCGGAACCAGGCCGGCCCGACCGCTGGGGGCCGCCCGGGCGACGTTTGAATCTGTCGGGTCGGACCGCCGAATCCCGCGGGATTTCGGGATCGAATCTGCGGGTGGAATCGGCACCTCGTCCCGCTGTCCGGTTCCCCCCCGTCGACTGCAACGGGTTTCCGAGGCCCGTCGGTCAGGCGCGGTTCGCTCCGCAATCCGCCGGCCGATCGGCACCGGGCGGGGCTCTACGGAAAGAGGGGACCCTCCGGCGTCGAGTGCCGGCGCACCGACCCCGCAGGCTGACCGGGAAGGTTAAGACTCACCCCGCTGAATGCCCGGCCCCGGGCACCCTCCGGCGCCGGGGCCATAACTTCGGGGAGGGAGGTCCGAGCTCCGCGCGGTCGACGGCAGGTGAAAGGGGCCGGTGCGCCGCGGAAGGCGACAGCAGTCCCGTCAGGCTGCACCTCTGCTCGGGCGAACGGCGTCAGGAAAAGGGGAGAGCACTTCCCCACCGATAGCTCCGGAACGCCCGGACCCATTGGCCCGCGGCACCGGTGGCTGCTAGAGGGCCTCCGGCGCCGTCAGCCGGGGTACGTCCCAGGCCGGCCGGACGGCGGGCAGCCGGAGGCAACGGCCTGGAACGGAGCCAGACTTGAGTCGTTCCGTGTGCCGTGGGCAAAAAGGCAGGGCTGCGGGTCAGCGCAGTTTGGCAAACCTAGCCGCAAGTGCGGGAAGGGCGGAGGAGCACACGGACGCCGCCTTCCCAAACTGAGCCCAAAGTGCCCAGGCATGCCCCCTTGATCTCGCCTAATCAGTGAGCCCAAAATAATTTCAGAGTGTGGAAACCTGATCCAAAAAGGTCGAAAAGAACGGCCAGAGATCAAGTCCGAAAGGGGAAATCAGTAACAAGCAAGCAGAGTAATCATTAACCAAAAAGCGCAAAATTATGTTAAAAGTGTGAAATCATTAACCAAAAAGTCGAAAATAATGTCCAGAGACCAAGTCCGAAAGTACAAATAATTAACCAGTAAGCAGAGTCATCATTAACCAAAAATCGCAAAAGTAAGTAAAAAGTGTGAAATCATTAACCAAAAATCGCAAAAGTAAGTAAAAAGTGTGAAATCATTAACCAAAAACTCGAAAATAATGTCCAGAGACTAAGTCCGAAAGGGCAAATGGTTAACCAGTAAGCAGAGTAATCATTAACCAAAAATCGCAAAAGTAAGTAAAAAGTGTGAAATCATTAACCAAAAAGCGCAAAAATATGTTAAAAGTGTGAAATCATTAACCAAAAACTCGAAAATAATGTCCAGAGACCAAGTCCGAAAGGGCAAATGGTTAACCAGTAAGCAGAGTAATCATTAACCAAAAAGGGCAAAAGTAAGTAAAAAGTATGAAATCATTAACCAAAAAGCACAAAATTAAGTTAAAAGTGTGAAATCATTAACCAAAAAGTCGAAAATAATCTCCAGAGACTAAGTGCGAAAGGGCAAATGGTTAACCAGTAAGCAGAGTAATCATTAACCAAAAATCGCAAAAGTAAGTAAAAAGTATGAAATCATTAACCAAAAAGCACAAAATTAAGTTAAAAGTGTGAAATCATTAACCAAAATGTCGAAAACAATGTCCAGAGACTAAGTCCGAAAGGGCAAATGGTTAACCAGTAAGCAGAGTAATCATTAACCAAAAAGGGCAAAAGTAAGTAAAAAGTATGAAATCATTAACCAAAAAGCACAAAATTAAGTTAAAAGTGTGAAATCATTAACCAAAATGTCGAAAACAATGTCCAGAGACTAAGTCCGAAAGGGCAAATGGTTAACCAGTAAGCAGAGTAATCATTAACCAAAAATCGCAAAAGTAAGTAAAAAGTATGAAATCATTAACCAAAAAGCACAAAATTAAGTTAAAAGTGTGAAATCATTAACCAAAATGTCGAAAACAATGTCCAGAGACTAAGTCCGAAAGGGCAAATGGTTAACCAGTAAGCAGAGTAATCATTAACCAAAAAGGGCAAAAGTAAGTAAAAAGTATGAAATCATTAACCAAAAAGCACAAAATTAAGTTAAAAGTGTGAAATCATTAACCAAAATGTCGAAAATAATGTCCAGAGACTAAGTCCGAAAGGGCAAATGGTTAACCAGTAAGCAGAGTAATCATTAACCAAAAATCGCAAAAGTAAGTAAAAAGTGTGAAATCATTAACCAAAAAGCGCAAAAATATGTTAAAAGTGTGAAATCATTAACCAAAAACTCGAAAATAATGTGCAGAGACTAAGTCCAAAAGGGCAAATGGTTAACCAGTAAGCAGAGTAATCATTAACCAAAATGCGCAAAAGTAAGTAAAAAGTGTGAAATCATTAACCAAAAATCGCAAAAGTAAGTAAAAAGTGTGAAATCATTAACCAAAAACTCGAAAATAATCTCCAGAGACTAAGTCCGAAAGGGCAAATGGTTAACCAGTAAGCAGAGTAATCATTAACCAAAAATCGCAAAAGTAAGTAAAAAGTGTGAAATCATTAACCAAAAACTCGAAAATAATGTCCAGAGACTAAGTCCAAAAGGGCAAATGGTTAACCAGTAAGCAGAGTAATCATTAACCAAAAAGCGCAAAAGTAAGTAAAAAGTATGAAATCATTAACCAAAAACTCGAAAATAATGTGCAGAGACTAAGTCCGAAAGGGCAAATGGTTAACCAGTAAGCAGAGTAATCATTAACCAAAAAGCGCAAAAATATGTTAAAAGTGTGAAATCATTAACCAAAAACTCGAAAATAATGTCCAGAGACTAAGTCCGAAAGGGCAAATGGTTAACCAGTAAGCAGAGTAATCATTAACCAAAATGCGCAAAAGTAAGTAAAAAGTGTGAAATCATTAACCAAAAATCGCAAAAGTAAGTAAAAAGTGTGAAATCATTAACCAAAAACTCGAAAATAATCTCCAGAGACTAAGTCCGAAAGGGCAAATAATTAACCAGTAAGCAGAGTAATCATTAACCAAAAAGCGCAAAAATATGTTAAAGTGTGAAATCATTAACCAAAAACTCGAAAATAATCTCCAGAGACTAAGTCCGAAAGGGCAAATGGTTAACCAGTAAGCAGAGTAATCATTAACCAAAAAGGGCAAAAGTAAGTAAAAAGTATGAAATCATTAACCAAAAAGCACAAAATTAAGTTAAAAGTGTGAAATCATTAACCAAAAACTCGAAAATAATGTGCAGAGACTAAGTCCGAAAGGGCAAATGGTTAACCAGTAAGCAGAGTAATCATTAACCAAAAAGCGCAAAATTATGTTAAAAGTGTGAAATCATTAACCAAAAACTCGAAAATAATGTCCAGAGACCAAGTCCGAAAGTACAAATAATTAACCAGTAAGCAGAGTCATCATTAACCAAAAATCGCAAAAGTAAGTAAAAAGTGTGAAATCATTAACCAAAAATCGCAAAAGTAAGTAAAAAGTGTGAAATCATTAACCAAAAACTCGAAAATAATCTCCAGAGACTAAGTCCGAAAGGGCAAATGGTTAACCAGTAAGCAGAGTAATCATTAACCAAAAATCGCAAAAGTAAGTAAAAAGTGTGAAATCATTAACCAAAAATCGCAAAAGTAAGTAAAAAGTGTGAAATCATTAACCAAAAACTCGAAAATAATGTCCAGAGACCAAGTCCGAAAGGGCAAATGGTTAACCAGTAAGCAGAGTAATCATTAACCAAAAAGGGCAAAAGTAAGTAAAAAGTATGAAATCATTAACCAAAAAGCACAAAATTAAGTTAAAAGTGTGAAATCATTAACCAAAAAGTCGAAAATAATCTCCAGAGACTAAGTGCGAAAGGGCAAATGGTTAACCAGTAAGCAGAGTAATCATTAACCAAAAATCGCAAAAGTAAGTAAAAAGTATGAAATCATTAACCAAAAAGCACAAAATTAAGTTAAAAGTGTGAAATCATTAACCAAAATGTCGAAAACAATGTCCAGAGACTAAGTCCGAAAGGGCAAATGGTTAACCAGTAAGCAGAGTAATCATTAACCAAAAAGGGCAAAAGTAAGTAAAAAGTATGAAATCATTAACCAAAAAGCACAAAATTAAGTTAAAAGTGTGAAATCATTAACCAAAATGTCGAAAACAATGTCCAGAGACTAAGTCCGAAAGGGCAAATGGTTAACCAGTAAGCAGAGTAATCATTAACCAAAAATCGCAAAAGTAAGTAAAAAGTGTGAAATCATTAACCAAAAACCCGAAAATAATGTCCAGAGACTAAGTCCGAAAGGGCAAATGGTTAACCAGTAAGCAGAGTAATCATTAACCAAAAATCGCAAAAGTAAGTAAAAAGTATGAAATCATTAACCAAAAAGCACAAAATTAAGTTAAAAGTGTGAAATCATTAACCAAAATGTCGAAAACAATGTCCAGAGACTAAGTCCGAAAGGGCAAATGGTTAACCAGTAAGCAGAGTAATCATTAACCAAAAAGGGCAAAAGTAAGTAAAAAGTATGAAATCATTAACCAAAAAGCACAAAATTAAGTTAAAAGTGTGAAATCATTAACCAAAATGTCGAAAACAATGTCCAGAGACTAAGTCCGAAAGGGCAAATGGTTAACCAGTAAGCAGAGTAATCATTAACCAAAAATCGCAAAAGTAAGTAAAAAGTGTGAAATCATTAACCAAAAACCCGAAAATAATGTCCAGAGACTAAGTCCGAAAGGGCAAATGGTTAACCAGTAAGCAGAGTAATCATTAACCAAAAATCGCAAAAGTAAGTAAAAAGTATGAAATCATTAACCAAAAAGCACAAAATTAAGTTAAAAGTGTGAAATCATTAACCAAAATGTCGAAAACAATGTCCAGAGACTAAGTCCGAAAGGGCAAATGGTTAACCAGTAAGCAGAGTAATCATTAACCAAAAAGGGCAAAAGTAAGTAAAAAGTATGAAATCATTAACCAAAAAGCACAAAATTAAGTTAAAAGTGTGAAATCATTAACCAAAATGTCGAAAACAATGTCCAGAGACTAAGTCCGAAAGGGCAAATGGTTAACCAGTAAGCAGAGTAATCATTAACCAAAAATCGCAAAAGTAAGTAAAAAGTGTGAAATCATTAACCAAAAACCCGAAAATAATGTCCAGAGACTAAGTCCGAAAGGGCAAATGGTTAACCAGTAAGCAGAGTAATCATTAACCAAAAATCGCAAAAGTAAGTAAAAAGTATGAAATCATTAACCAAAAAGCACAAAATTAAGTTAAAAGTGTGAAATCATTAACCAAAATGTCGAAAACAATGTCCAGAGACTAAGTCCGAAAGGGCAAATGGTTAACCAGTAAGCAGAGTAATCATTAACCAAAAAGGGCAAAAGTAAGTAAAAAGTATGAAATCATTAACCAAAAAGCACAAAATTAAGTTAAAAGTGTGAAATCATTAACCAAAATGTCGAAAACAATGTCCAGAGACTAAGTCCGAAAGGGCAAATGGTTAACCAGTAAGCAGAGTAATCACTAACCAAAAATCGCAAAAGTAAGTAAAAAGTGTGAAATCATTAACCAAAAACCCGAAAATAATGTCCAGAGACTAAGTCCGAAAGGGCAAATGGTTAACCAGTAAGCAGAGTAATCATTAACCAAAAATCGCAAAAGTAAGTAAAAAGTATGAAATCATTAACCAAAAAGCACAAAATTAAGTTAAAAGTGTGAAATCATTAACCAAAATGTCGAAAACAATGTCCAGAGACTAAGTCCGAAAGGGCAAATGGTTAACCAGTAAGCAGAGTAATCATTAACCAAAAATCGCAAAAGTAAGTAAAAAGTGTGAAATCATTAACCAAAAAGCGCAAAAATATGTTAAAAGTGTGAAATCATTAACCAAAAACTCGAAAATAATGTGCAGAGACTAAGTCCAAAAGGGCAAATGGTTAACCAGTAAGCAGAGTAATCATTAACCAAAATGCGCAAAAGTAAGTAAAAAGTGTGAAATCATTAACCAAAAATCGCAAAAGTAAGTAAAAAGTGTGAAATCATTAACCAAAAACTCGAAAATAATCTCCAGAGACTAAGTCCGAAAGGGCAAATGGTTAACCAGTAAGCAGAGTAATCATTAACCAAAAGGCGCAAAAGTAAGTAAAAAGTATGAAATCATTAACCAAAAAGCGCAAAAATATGTTAAAAGTGTGAAATCATTAACCAAAAAGTCGAAAATAATGTGCAGAGACTAAGTCCGAAAGGGCAAATGGTTAACCAGTAAGCAGAGTAATCATTAACCAAAAAGCGCAAAAATATGTTAAAAGTGTGAAATCATTAACCAAAAATCGCAAAAGTAAGTAAAAAGTGTGAAATCATTAACCAAAAACTCGAAAATAATGTCCAGAGACCAAGTCCGAAAGGGCAAATGGTTAACCAGTAAGCAGAGTAATCATTAACCAAAAAGGGCAAAAGTAAGTAAAAAGTATGAAATCATTAACCAAAAACTCGAAAATAATGTGCAGAGACTAAGTCCGAAAGGGCAAATGGTTAACCAGTAAGCAGAGTAATCATTAACCAAAAAGCGCAAAAATATGTTAAAAGTGTGAAATCATTAACCAAAAACTCGAAAATAATGTCCAGAGACTAAGTCCGAAAGGGCAAATGGTTAACCAGTAAGCAGAGTAATCATTAACCAAAATGCGCAAAAGTAAGTAAAAAGTGTGAAATCATTAACCAAAAATCGCAAAAGTAAGTAAAAAGTGTGAAATCATTAACCAAAAACTCGAAAATAATCTCCAGAGACTAAGTCCGAAAGGGCAAATAATTAACCAGTAAGCAGAGTAATCATTAACCAAAAAGCGCAAAAATATGTTAAAGTGTGAAATCATTAACCAAAAACTCGAAAATAATCTCCAGAGACTAAGTCCGAAAGGGCAAATGGTTAACCAGTAAGCAGAGTAATCATTAACCAAAAAGGGCAAAAGTAAGTAAAAAGTATGAAATCATTAACCAAAAAGCACAAAATTAAGTTAAAAGTGTGAAATCATTAACCAAAAACTCGAAAATAATGTGCAGAGACTAAGTCCGAAAGGGCAAATGGTTAACCAGTAAGCAGAGTAATCATTAACCAAAAAGCGCAAAATTATGTTAAAAGTGTGAAATCATTAACCAAAAACTCGAAAATAATGTCCAGAGACCAAGTCCGAAAGTACAAATAATTAACCAGTAAGCAGAGTCATCATTAACCAAAAATCGCAAAAGTAAGTAAAAAGTGTGAAATCATTAACCAAAAATCGCAAAAGTAAGTAAAAAGTGTGAAATCATTAACCAAAAACTCGAAAATAATCTCCAGAGACTAAGTCCGAAAGGGCAAATGGTTAACCAGTAAGCAGAGTAATCATTAACCAAAAATCGCAAAAGTAAGTAAAAAGTGTGAAATCATTAACCAAAAATCGCAAAAGTAAGTAAAAAGTGTGAAATCATTAACCAAAAACTCGAAAATAATGTCCAGAGACCAAGTCCGAAAGGGCAAATGGTTAACCAGTAAGCAGAGTAATCATTAACCAAAAAGGGCAAAAGTAAGTAAAAAGTATGAAATCATTAACCAAAAAGCACAAAATTAAGTTAAAAGTGTGAAATCATTAACCAAAAAGTCGAAAATAATCTCCAGAGACTAAGTGCGAAAGGGCAAATGGTTAACCAGTAAGCAGAGTAATCATTAACCAAAAATCGCAAAAGTAAGTAAAAAGTATGAAATCATTAACCAAAAAGCACAAAATTAAGTTAAAAGTGTGAAATCATTAACCAAAATGTCGAAAACAATGTCCAGAGACTAAGTCCGAAAGGGCAAATGGTTAACCAGTAAGCAGAGTAATCATTAACCAAAAAGGGCAAAAGTAAGTAAAAAGTATGAAATCATTAACCAAAAAGCACAAAATTAAGTTAAAAGTGTGAAATCATTAACCAAAATGTCGAAAACAATGTCCAGAGACTAAGTCCGAAAGGGCAAATGGTTAACCAGTAAGCAGAGTAATCATTAACCAAAAATCGCAAAAGTAAGTAAAAAGTGTGAAATCATTAACCAAAAACCCGAAAATAATGTCCAGAGACTAAGTCCGAAAGGGCAAATGGTTAACCAGTAAGCAGAGTAATCATTAACCAAAAATCGCAAAAGTAAGTAAAAAGTATGAAATCATTAACCAAAAAGCACAAAATTAAGTTAAAAGTGTGAAATCATTAACCAAAATGTCGAAAACAATGTCCAGAGACTAAGTCCGAAAGGGCAAATGGTTAACCAGTAAGCAGAGTAATCATTAACCAAAAAGGGCAAAAGTAAGTAAAAAGTATGAAATCATTAACCAAAAAGCACAAAATTAAGTTAAAAGTGTGAAATCATTAACCAAAATGTCGAAAACAATGTCCAGAGACTAAGTCCGAAAGGGCAAATGGTTAACCAGTAAGCAGAGTAATCATTAACCAAAAATCGCAAAAGTAAGTAAAAAGTGTGAAATCATTAACCAAAAAGCGCAAAAATATGTTAAAAGTGTGAAATCATTAACCAAAAACTCGAAAATAATGTGCAGAGACTAAGTCCAAAAGGGCAAATGGTTAACCAGTAAGCAGAGTAATCATTAACCAAAATGCGCAAAAGTAAGTAAAAAGTGTGAAATCATTAACCAAAAATCGCAAAAGTAAGTAAAAAGTGTGAAATCATTAACCAAAAACTCGAAAATAATCTCCAGAGACTAAGTCCGAAAGGGCAAATGGTTAACCAGTAAGCAGAGTAATCATTAACCAAAAATCGCAAAAGTAAGTAAAAAGTGTGAAATCATTAACCAAAAACTCGAAAATAATGTCCAGAGACTAAGTCCAAAAGGGCAAATGGTTAACCAGTAAGCAGAGTAATCATTAACCAAAAAGCGCAAAAGTAAGTAAAAAGTATGAAATCATTAACCAAAAACTCGAAAATAATGTGCAGAGACTAAGTCCGAAAGGGCAAATGGTTAACCAGTAAGCAGAGTAATCATTAACCAAAAAGCGCAAAAGTAAGTAAAAAGTGTGAAATCATTAACCAAAAACTCGAAAATAATCTCCAGAGACTAAGTCCGAAAGGGCAAATGGTTAACCAGTAAGCAGAGTAATCATTAACCAAAAGGCGCAAAAGTAAGTAAAAAGTATGAAATCATTAACCAAAAAGCGCAAAAATATGTTAAAAGTGTGAAATCATTAACCAAAAAGTCGAAAATAATGTGCAGAGACTAAGTCCGAAAGGGCAAATGGTTAACCAGTAAGCAGAGTAATCATTAACCAAAAAGCGCAAAAATATGTTAAAAGTGTGAAATCATTAACCAAAAACTCGAAAATAATGTGCAGAGACTAAGTCCGAAAGGGCAAATGGTTAACCAGTAAGCAGAGTAATCATTAACCAAAAATCGCAAAAGTAAGTAAAAAGTGTGAAATCATTAACCAAAAACTCGAAAATAATCTCCAGAGACTAAGTCCGAAAGGGCAAATGGTTAACCAGTAAGCAGAGTAATCATTAACCAAAAGGCGCAAAAGTAAGTAAAAAGTATGAAATCATTAACCAAAAAGCGCAAAAATATGTTAAAAGTGTGAAATCATTAACCAAAAAGTCGAAAATAATGTGCAGAGACTAAGTCCGAAAGGGCAAATGGTTAACCAGTAAGCAGAGTAATCATTAACCAAAAAGCGCAAAAATATGTTAAAAGTGTGAAATCATTAACCAAAAATCGCAAAAGTAAGTAAAAAGTGTGAAATCATTAACCAAAAACTCGAAAATAATCTCCAGAGACTAAGTCCGAAAGGGCAAATAATTAACCAGTAAGCAGAGTAATCATTAACCAAAAAGCGCAAAAATATGTTAAAAGTGTGAAATCATTAACCAAAAACTCGAAAATAATGTCCAGAGACTAAGTCCGAAAGGGCAAATAATTAACCAGTAAGCAGAGTAATCATTAACCAAAAAGCGCAAAAGTAAGTAAAAAGTGTGAAATCATTAACCAAAAAGTCGAAAATAATGCCCAGAGACTAAGTCCGAAAGGGCAAATGGTTAACCAGAAAATCCGTCGAATAATGTCCAGAGACTAAGTCCGAAAGGGCAAATGGTTAACCAGTGGAAGGGCGATCAAGCGGAAAAATTTGCCCCGGTTACCCGGGATGGAGTTCCAGAGGTCCGGCCAGAGTTGTCAAATTCGTCCCGCTGATCGGACGCTTGTCATTCGGGTGGCTGGGGGTTGGCGGGGTATCTGCACAGTAGTAGGAGGTGGCAAGTCGGGACTTGGACGTTTATTCCAAGAGTCCACCCGAGCCTCCAGGTCTGCAGAGACCGACCCTAGCTGCCGCCCAACCGACTTTTAAGCCTTTTTCGGATGGGGATTTTTTCCCATTTTCGTCCATTTTTCGGGTTTTCTGTCGGGCTTAATAGGCGGCAGCCTGACCCCCGGCCGAGGCGGGGGGCGCACTCTCCCTTGCGTAAGGGTCCGGATTTGCCCCGGAAAGTGCCCCCGACGGCCTCCCGACCCGGGTGCCTGCAGGGCGGGGGAAAGGGTAGTCCCAGCCGCAGGAAATCATTAACCAAAAGACTTAGCCGTCGGGGCAGAGGCTAAGACCCGGGCTGGTGAAATCATTAACCAAAAGGAATGCACCCTTTTCCGAAAGTGCAGGCCGAAATAAGGCGAGCCTTGGGCCGGGAAGGCCAAAACCCCCAACTCATGGAAGTGTATGGGGTCGGACTCGGCGACTTTCCCGGGCCCCGAGTTGACCTTTCCCCACGGGGGCGGTCAAGTTGCTCCCGCCAAGAGGGCACGTTGCATTTGCTGCCGCTCTAGTCCCCGGGCTAGTTAATCAGTTGCCGTCGGAAGTCCCGATGCCGAAATGAAAAATGGCCGTTGCGGCGATTTGGCGCCTCATTTTCGGAAGGACTACCGGCAGGCAACCCGCCGAATTGACACTTGCGATTCGGGTGGCTGGGGGTTGGCGGGGTACCCGGAGATTTTCGGGAACTCGATTTTCAGAACTTTTGCTGGCAGCGGTTGCACTTGCAAAGTGGCCGAAGAAGTGCTCCCTCAAGGAAGGACCTTCTTTTGAAATAAAAGACCTTCCGAAGAGTGCCTGGAAGTCATTTATGAGCATTTAAGGGTAAATCTGGCGGACTTTCCATGCTCTGTTGCCGGCTCTGAAATATCGCACAGTTGGGTCTAGGCCGGTAGACTGGCTGTGAAAACAGACAAAGTGTTTTGGCGAGCGAGAGAAAACAAGGCCTTGGAACAGATTGGGGGGTGCGGAGGCACACCACACCCACAGGAAAAGAATTAATAAAAAAAAAACCAAAGTCTTATGACATGTCTGTTGGTACAGTGAGAAAAGCAAAGAAGGGAGGCTGCGATGGCAGAGCAAAGCCGACCTTCATACAGATATACATGTCAAAGAAAGAAACTATGCCCGCAAAAGACTTGGTGCGAAATAACAAGGCTCCTTGTGAACGGTTATCTTTGTCTGTCAGGCGCAGATTGTGGCGGCGTCGCCTGGTTTCCTTGGGTTGCACTACATGTATGTCCTATTCTCAAACGAAAAGTGCGTGCCCAGAATTTTGTCCAAGTTAGGCGACGCACGCCGGCTGGCATC
>NW_027141120.1:70000-77500 GCF_036365525.1 Heterodontus francisci | reverse complement strand
GTCCGAGGGACAGTAGGAAATGGCCATACCGCTTTCCGGCCGATTGCCGCCGGACGTCCGGCCGCATTCGCTCGGTCTGCGCGGCCGGCGGTAGCCGGGGGCGAGGGGCATCGGGCGGTGGCGGAACCAGGCCGGCCCGACCGCTGGGGGCCGCCCGGGCGACGTTTGAATCTGTCGGGTCGGACCGCCGAATCCCGCGGGATTTCGGGATCGAATCTGCGGGTGGAATCGGCACCTCGTCCCGCTGTCCGGTTCCCCCCGGTCGACTGCAACGGGTTTCCGAGGCCCGTCGGTCAGGCGCGGTTCGCTCCGCAATCCGCCGGCCGATCGGCACCGGGCGGGGCTCTACGGAAAGAGGGGACCCTCCCGCGTCGAGTGCCGGCGCACCGACCCCGCAGGCTGACCGGGAAGGTGAAGACTCACCCCGCTGAATGCCCGGCCCCGGCTACCCTCCGGCTCCGGGGCCATAACTTCGGGGAGGGAGGTCCGATCCCCGCGCGGTCGACGGCAGGCGGTAGGGCTCGGAGGGGCGCGGCCTGGTCCGCGAGTGCCCCGGCGCCGCCCCTCTGCCCGTCCGAGGGACAGTAGGAAATGGCCATACCGCTTTCCGGCCGATTGCCGCCGGACGTCCGGCCGCATTCGCTCGGTCTGCGCGGCCGGCGGTAGCCGGGGGCGAGGGGCATCGGGCGGTGGCGGAACCAGGCCGGCCCGACCGCTGGGGGCCGCCCGGGCGACGTTTGAATCTGTCGGGTCGGACCGCCGAATCCCGCGGGATTTCGGGATCGAATCTGCGGGTGGAATCGGCACCTCGTCCCGCTGTCCGGTTCCCCCCCGTCGACTGCAACGGGTTTCCGAGGCCCGTCGGTCAGGCGCGGTTCGCTCCGCAATCCGCCGGCCGATCGGCACCGGGCGGGGCTCTACGGAAAGAGGGGACCCTCCGGCGTCGAGTGCCGGCGCACCGACCCCGCAGGCTGACCGGGAAGGTTAAGACTCACCCCGCTGAATGCCCGGCCCCGGGCACCCTCCGGCGCCGGGGCCATAACTTCGGGGAGGGAGGTCCGAGCTCCGCGCGGTCGACGGCAGGTGAAAGGGGCCGGTGCGCCGCGGAAGGCGACAGCAGTCCCGTCAGGCTGCACCTCTGCTCGGGCGAACGGCGTCAGGAAAAGGGGAGAGCACTTCCCCACCGATAGCTCCGGAACGCCCGGACCCATTGGCCCGCGGCACCGGTGGCTGCTAGAGGGCCTCCGGCGCCGTCAGCCGGGGTACGTCCCAGGCCGGCCGGACGGCGGGCAGCCGGAGGCAACGGCCTGGAACGGAGCCAGACTTGAGTCGTTCCGTGTGCCGTGGGCAAAAAGGCAGGGCTGCGGGTCAGCGCAGTTTGGCAAACCTAGCCGCAAGTGCGGGAAGGGCGGAGGAGCACACGGACGCCGCCTTCCCAAACTGAGCCCAAAGTGCCCAGGCATGCCCCCTTGATCTCGCCTAATCAGTGAGCCCAAAATAATTTCAGAGTGTGGAAACCTGATCCAAAAAGGTCGAAAAGAACGGCCAGAGATCAAGTCCGAAAGGGGAAATCAGTAACAAGCAAGCAGAGTAATCATTAACCAAAAAGCGCAAAATTATGTTAAAAGTGTGAAATCATTAACCAAAAAGTCGAAAATAATGTCCAGAGACCAAGTCCGAAAGTACAAATAATTAACCAGTAAGCAGAGTCATCATTAACCAAAAATCGCAAAAGTAAGTAAAAAGTGTGAAATCATTAACCAAAAATCGCAAAAGTAAGTAAAAAGTGTGAAATCATTAACCAAAAACTCGAAAATAATGTCCAGAGACTAAGTCCGAAAGGGCAAATGGTTAACCAGTAAGCAGAGTAATCATTAACCAAAAATCGCAAAAGTAAGTAAGAAGTGTGAAATCATTAACCAAAAATCGCAAAAGTAAGTAAAAAGTGTGAAATCATTAACCAAAAACTCGAAAATAATGTCCAGAGACCAAGTCCGAAAGGGCAAATGGTTAACCAGTAAGCAGAGTAATCATTAACCAAAAAGGGCAAAAGTAAGTAAAAAGTATGAAATCATTAACCAAAAAGCACAAAATTAAGTTAAAAGTGTGAAATCATTAACCAAAAAGTCGAAAATAATCTCCAGAGACTAAGTGCGAAAGGGCAAATGGTTAACCAGTAAGCAGAGTCATCATTAACCAAAAATCGCAAAAGTAAGTAAAAAGTGTGAAATCATTAACCAAAAACCCGAAAATAATGTCCAGAGACTAAGTCCAAAAGGGCAAATGGTTAACCAGTAAGCAGAGTAATCATTAACCAAAAATCGCAAAAGTAAGTAAAAAGTGTGAAATCATTAACCAAAAACTCGAAAATAATCTCCAGAGACTAAGTCCGAAAGGGCAAATGGTTAACCAGTAAGCAGAGTAATCATTAACCAAAAGGCGCAAAAGTAAGTAAAAAGTATGAAATCATTAACCAAAAAGCGCAAAAATATGTTAAAAGTGTGAAATCATTAACCAAAAAGTCGAAAATAATGTGCAGAGACTAAGTCCGAAAGGGCAAATGGTTAACCAGTAAGCAGAGTAATCATTAACCAAAAAGCGCAAAAATATGTTAAAAGTGTGAAATCATTAACCAAAAACTCGAAAATAATGTGCAGAGACTAAGTCCGAAAGGGCAAATGGTTAACCAGTAAGCAGAGTAATCATTAACCAAAAATCGCAAAAGTAAGTAAAAAGTGTGAAATCATTAACCAAAAACTCGAAAATAATCTCCAGAGACTAAGTCCGAAAGGGCAAATGGTTAACCAGTAAGCAGAGTAATCATTAACCAAAAGGCGCAAAAGTAAGTAAAAAGTATGAAATCATTAACCAAAAAGCGCAAAAATATGTTAAAAGTGTGAAATCATTAACCAAAAAGTCGAAAATAATGTGCAGAGACTAAGTCCGAAAGGGCAAATGGTTAACCAGTAAGCAGAGTAATCATTAACCAAAAAGCGCAAAAATATGTTAAAAGTGTGAAATCATTAACCAAAAACTCGAAAATAATGTGCAGAGACTAAGTCCGAAAGGGCAAATGGTTAACCAGTAAGCAGAGTAATCATTAACCAAAAAGCTTAAAAATATGTTAAAGTGTGAAATCATTAACCAAAAACTCGAAAATAATCTCCAGAGACTAAGTCCGAAAGGGCAAATGGTTAACCAGTAAGCAGAGTAATCATTAACCAAAAAGGGCAAAAGTAAGTAAAAAGTATGAAATCATTAACCAAAAAGCACAAAATTAAGTTAAAAGTGTGAAATCATTAACCAAAAACTCGAAAATAATGTGCAGAGACTAAGTCCGAAAGGGCAAATGGTTAACCAGTAAGCAGAGTAATCATTAACCAAAAAGCGCAAAATTATGTTAAAAGTGTGAAATCATTAACCAAAAACTCGAAAATAATGTCCAGAGACCAAGTCCGAAAGTACAAATAATTAACCAGTAAGCAGAGTCATCATTAACCAAAAATCGCAAAAGTAAGTAAAAAGTGTGAAATCATTAACCAAAAATCGCAAAAGTAAGTAAAAAGTGTGAAATCATTAACCAAAAACTCGAAAATAATCTCCAGAGACTAAGTCCGAAAGGGCAAATGGTTAACCAGTAAGCAGAGTAATCATTAACCAAAAATCGCAAAAGTAAGTAAAAAGTGTGAAATCATTAACCAAAAATCGCAAAAGTAAGTAAAAAGTGTGAAATCATTAACCAAAAACTCGAAAATAATGTCCAGAGACCAAGTCCGAAAGGGCAAATGGTTAACCAGTAAGCAGAGTAATCATTAACCAAAAAGGGCAAAAGTAAGTAAAAAGTATGAAATCATTAACCAAAAAGCACAAAATTAAGTTAAAAGTGTGAAATCATTAACCAAAAAGTCGAAAATAATCTCCAGAGACTAAGTGCGAAAGGGCAAATGGTTAACCAGTAAGCAGAGTAATCATTAACCAAAAATCGCAAAAGTAAGTAAAAAGTATGAAATCATTAACCAAAAAGCACAAAATTAAGTTAAAAGTGTGAAATCATTAACCAAAATGTCGAAAACAATGTCCAGAGACTAAGTCCGAAAGGGCAAATGGTTAACCAGTAAGCAGAGTAATCATTAACCAAAAAGGGCAAAAGTAAGTAAAAAGTATGAAATCATTAACCAAAAAGCACAAAATTAAGTTAAAAGTGTGAAATCATTAACCAAAATGTCGAAAACAATGTCCAGAGACTAAGTCCGAAAGGGCAAATGGTTAACCAGTAAGCAGAGTAATCATTAACCAAAAATCGCAAAAGTAAGTAAAAAGTGTGAAATCATTAACCAAAAACCCGAAAATAATGTCCAGAGACTAAGTCCGAAAGGGCAAATGGTTAACCAGTAAGCAGAGTAATCATTAACCAAAAATCGCAAAAGTAAGTAAAAAGTATGAAATCATTAACCAAAAAGCACAAAATTAAGTTAAAAGTGTGAAATCATTAACCAAAATGTCGAAAACAATGTCCAGAGACTAAGTCCGAAAGGGCAAATGGTTAACCAGTAAGCAGAGTAATCATTAACCAAAAAGGGCAAAAGTAAGTAAAAAGTATGAAATCATTAACCAAAAAGCACAAAATTAAGTTAAAAGTGTGAAATCATTAACCAAAATGTCGAAAACAATGTCCAGAGACTAAGTCCGAAAGGGCAAATGGTTAACCAGTAAGCAGAGTAATCATTAACCAAAAATCGCAAAAGTAAGTAAAAAGTGTGAAATCATTAACCAAAAACCCGAAAATAATGTCCAGAGACTAAGTCCGAAAGGGCAAATGGTTAACCAGTAAGCAGAGTAATCATTAACCAAAAATCGCAAAAGTAAGTAAAAAGTATGAAATCATTAACCAAAAAGCACAAAATTAAGTTAAAAGTGTGAAATCATTAACCAAAATGTCGAAAACAATGTCCAGAGACTAAGTCCGAAAGGGCAAATGGTTAACCAGTAAGCAGAGTAATCATTAACCAAAAAGGGCAAAAGTAAGTAAAAAGTATGAAATCATTAACCAAAAAGCACAAAATTAAGTTAAAAGTGTGAAATCATTAACCAAAATGTCGAAAACAATGTCCAGAGACTAAGTCCGAAAGGGCAAATGGTTAACCAGTAAGCAGAGTAATCACTAACCAAAAATCGCAAAAGTAAGTAAAAAGTGTGAAATCATTAACCAAAAACCCGAAAATAATGTCCAGAGACTAAGTCCGAAAGGGCAAATGGTTAACCAGTAAGCAGAGTAATCATTAACCAAAAATCGCAAAAGTAAGTAAAAAGTATGAAATCATTAACCAAAAAGCACAAAATTAAGTTAAAAGTGTGAAATCATTAACCAAAATGTCGAAAACAATGTCCAGAGACTAAGTCCGAAAGGGCAAATGGTTAACCAGTAAGCAGAGTAATCATTAACCAAAAAGGGCAAAAGTAAGTAAAAAGTATGAAATCATTAACCAAAAAGCACAAAATTAAGTTAAAAGTGTGAAATCATTAACCAAAATGTCGAAAACAATGTCCAGAGACTAAGTCCGAAAGGGCAAATGGTTAACCAGTAAGCAGAGTAATCATTAACCAAAAATCGCAAAAGTAAGTAAAAAGTGTGAAATCATTAACCAAAAAGCGCAAAAATATGTTAAAAGTGTGAAATCATTAACCAAAAACTCGAAAATAATGTGCAGAGACTAAGTCCAAAAGGGCAAATGGTTAACCAGTAAGCAGAGTAATCATTAACCAAAATGCGCAAAAGTAAGTAAAAAGTGTGAAATCATTAACCAAAAATCGCAAAAGTAAGTAAAAAGTGTGAAATCATTAACCAAAAACTCGAAAATAATCTCCAGAGACTAAGTCCGAAAGGGCAAATGGTTAACCAGTAAGCAGAGTAATCATTAACCAAAAATCGCAAAAGTAAGTAAAAAGTGTGAAATCATTAACCAAAAACTCGAAAATAATGTCCAGAGACTAAGTCCAAAAGGGCAAATGGTTAACCAGTAAGCAGAGTAATCATTAACCAAAAAGCGCAAAAGTAAGTAAAAAGTATGAAATCATTAACCAAAAACTCGAAAATAATGTGCAGAGACTAAGTCCGAAAGGGCAAATGGTTAACCAGTAAGCAGAGTAATCATTAACCAAAAAGCGCAAAAATATGTTAAAAGTGTGAAATCATTAACCAAAAACTCGAAAATAATGTCCAGAGACTAAGTCCGAAAGGGCAAATGGTTAACCAGTAAGCAGAGTAATCATTAACCAAAATGCGCAAAAGTAAGTAAAAAGTGTGAAATCATTAACCAAAAATCGCAAAAGTAAGTAAAAAGTGTGAAATCATTAACCAAAAACTCGAAAATAATCTCCAGAGACTAAGTCCGAAAGGGCAAATAATTAACCAGTAAGCAGAGTAATCATTAACCAAAAAGCGCAAAAATATGTTAAAAGTGTGAAATCATTAACCAAAAACTCGAAAATAATGTCCAGAGACTAAGTCCGAAAGGGCAAATAATTAACCAGTAAGCAGAGTAATCATTAACCAAAAAGCGCAAAAGTAAGTAAAAAGTGTGAAATCATTAACCAAAAAGTCGAAAATAATGCCCAGAGACTAAGTCCGAAAGGGCAAATGGTTAACCAGAAAATCCGTCGAATAATGTCCAGAGACTAAGTCCGAAAGGGCAAATGGTTAACCAGTGGAAGGGCGATCAAGCGGAAAAATTTGCCCCGGTTACCCGGGATGGAGTTCCAGAGGTCCGGCCAGAGTTGTCAAATTCGTCCCGCTGATCGGACGCTTGTCATTCGGGTGGCTGGGGGTTGGCGGGGTATCTGCACAGTAGTAGGAGGTGGCAAGTCGGGACTTGGACGTTTATTCCAAGAGTCCACCCGAGCCTCCAGGTCTGCAGAGACCGACCCTAGCTGCCGCCCAACCGACTTTTAAGCCTTTTTCGGATGGGGATTTTTTCCCATTTTCGTCCATTTTTCGGGTTTTCTGTCGGGCTTAATAGGCGGCAGCCTGACCCCCGGCCGAGGCGGGGGGCGCACTCTCCCTTGCGTAAGGGTCCGGATTTGCCCCGGAAAGTGCCCCCGACGGCCTCCCGACCCGGGTGCCTGCAGGGCGGGGGAAAGGGTAGTCCCAGCCGCAGGAAATCATTAACCAAAAGACTTAGCCGTCGGGGCAGAGGCTAAGACCCGGGCTGGTGAAATCATTAACCAAAAGGAATGCACCCTTTTCCGAAAGTGCAGGCCGAAATAAGGCGAGCCTTGGGCCGGGAAGGCCAAAACCCCCAACTCATGGAAGTGTATGGGGTCGGACTCGGCGACTTTCCCGGGCCCCGAGTTGACCTTTCCCCACGGGGGCGGTCAAGTTGCTCCCGCCAAGAGGGCACGTTGCATTTGCTGCCGCTCTAGTCCCCGGGCTAGTTAATCAGTTGCCGTCGGAAGTCCCGATGCCGAAATGAAAAATGGCCGTTGCGGCGATTTGGCGCCTCA
>NW_027141120.1:52500-57500 GCF_036365525.1 Heterodontus francisci | reverse complement strand
GCACCTCGTCCCGCTGTCCGGTTCCCCCCCGTCGACTGCAACGGGTTTCCGAGGCCCGTCGGTCAGGCGCGGTTCGCTCCGCAATCCGCCGGCCGATCGGCACCGGGCGGGGCTCTACGGAAAGAGGGGACCCTCCGGCGTCGAGTGCCGGCGCACCGACCCCGCAGGCTGACCGGGAAGGTTAAGACTCACCCCGCTGAATGCCCGGCCCCGGGCACCCTCCGGCGCCGGGGCCATAACTTCGGGGAGGGAGGTCCGAGCTCCGCGCGGTCGACGGCAGGTGAAAGGGGCCGGTGCGCCGCGGAAGGCGACAGCAGTCCCGTCAGGCTGCACCTCTGCTCGGGCGAACGGCGTCAGGAAAAGGGGAGAGCACTTCCCCACCGATAGCTCCGGAACGCCCGGACCCATTGGCCCGCGGCACCGGTGGCTGCTAGAGGGCCTCCGGCGCCGTCAGCCGGGGTACGTCCCAGGCCGGCCGGACGGCGGGCAGCCGGAGGCAACGGCCTGGAACGGAGCCAGACTTGAGTCGTTCCGTGTGCCGTGGGCAAAAAGGCAGGGCTGCGGGTCAGCGCAGTTTGGCAAACCTAGCCGCAAGTGCGGGAAGGGCGGAGGAGCACACGGACGCCGCCTTCCCAAACTGAGCCCAAAGTGCCCAGGCATGCCCCCTTGATCTCGCCTAATCAGTGAGCCCAAAATAATTTCAGAGTGTGGAAACCTGATCCAAAAAGGTCGAAAAGAACGGCCAGAGATCAAGTCCGAAAGGGGAAATCAGTAACAAGCAAGCAGAGTAATCATTAACCAAAAAGCGCAAAATTATGTTAAAAGTGTGAAATCATTAACCAAAAAGTCGAAAATAATGTCCAGAGACCAAGTCCGAAAGTACAAATAATTAACCAGTAAGCAGAGTCATCATTAACCAAAAATCGCAAAAGTAAGTAAAAAGTGTGAAATCATTAACCAAAAATCGCAAAAGTAAGTAAAAAGTGTGAAATCATTAACCAAAAACTCGAAAATAATGTCCAGAGACTAAGTCCGAAAGGGCAAATGGTTAACCAGTAAGCAGAGTAATCATTAACCAAAAATCGCAAAAGTAAGTAAGAAGTGTGAAATCATTAACCAAAAATCGCAAAAGTAAGTAAAAAGTGTGAAATCATTAACCAAAAACTCGAAAATAATGTCCAGAGACCAAGTCCGAAAGGGCAAATGGTTAACCAGTAAGCAGAGTAATCATTAACCAAAAAGGGCAAAAGTAAGTAAAAAGTATGAAATCATTAACCAAAAAGCACAAAATTAAGTTAAAAGTGTGAAATCATTAACCAAAAAGTCGAAAATAATCTCCAGAGACTAAGTGCGAAAGGGCAAATGGTTAACCAGTAAGCAGAGTCATCATTAACCAAAAATCGCAAAAGTAAGTAAAAAGTGTGAAATCATTAACCAAAAACCCGAAAATAATGTCCAGAGACTAAGTCCAAAAGGGCAAATGGTTAACCAGTAAGCAGAGTAATCATTAACCAAAAATCGCAAAAGTAAGTAAAAAGTGTGAAATCATTAACCAAAAACTCGAAAATAATCTCCAGAGACTAAGTCCGAAAGGGCAAATGGTTAACCAGTAAGCAGAGTAATCATTAACCAAAAATCGCAAAAGTAAGTAAAAAGTGTGAAATCATTAACCAAAAACCCGAAAATAATGTCCAGAGACTAAGTCCGAAAGGGCAAATGGTTAACCAGTAAGCAGAGTAATCATTAACCAAAAATCGCAAAAGTAAGTAAAAAGTGTGAAATCATTAACCAAAAACTCGAAAATAATGTCCAGAGACTAAGTCCGAAAGGGCAAATGGTTAACCAGTAAGCAGAGTAATCATTAACCAAAAGGCGCAAAAGTAAGTAAAAAGTATGAAATCAGTAACCAAAAAGCGCAAAAATATGTTAAAAGTGTGAAATCATTAACCAAAAACTCGAAAATAATGTGCAGAGACTAAGTCCGAAAGGGCAAATAATTAACCAGTAAGCAGAGTAATCATTAACCAAAAATCGCAAAAATATGTTAAAAGTGTGAAATCATTAACCAAAAACTCGAAAATAATGTCCAGAGACTAAGTCCGAAAGGGCAAATGGTTAACCAGTAAGCAGAGTAATCATTAACCAAAAATCGCAAAAGTAAGTAAAAAGTGTGAAATCATTAACCAAAAACTCGAAAATAATCTCCAGAGACTAAGTCCGAAAGGGCAAATGGTTAACCAGTAAGCAGAGTAATCATTAACCAAAAGGCGCAAAAGTAAGTAAAAAGTATGAAATCATTAACCAAAAAGCGCAAAAATATGTTAAAAGTGTGAAATCATTAACCAAAAAGTCGAAAATAATGTGCAGAGACTAAGTCCGAAAGGGCAAATGGTTAACCAGTAAGCAGAGTAATCATTAACCAAAAAGCGCAAAAATATGTTAAAAGTGTGAAATCATTAACCAAAAACTCGAAAATAATGTGCAGAGACTAAGTCCGAAAGGGCAAATGGTTAACCAGTAAGCAGAGTAATCATTAACCAAAAATCGCAAAAGTAAGTAAAAAGTGTGAAATCATTAACCAAAAACTCGAAAATAATCTCCAGAGACTAAGTCCGAAAGGGCAAATGGTTAACCAGTAAGCAGAGTAATCATTAACCAAAAAGGGCAAAAGTAAGTAAAAAGTATGAAATCATTAACCAAAAAGCACAAAATTAAGTTAAAAGTGTGAAATCATTAACCAAAATGTCGAAAACAATGTCCAGAGACTAAGTCCGAAAGGGCAAATGGTTAACCAGTAAGCAGAGTAATCATTAACCAAAAAGGGCAAAAGTAAGTAAAAAGTATGAAATCATTAACCAAAAAGCACAAAATTAAGTTAAAAGTGTGAAATCATTAACCAAAATGTCGAAAATAATGTCCAGAGACTAAGTCCGAAAGGGCAAATGGTTAACCAGTAAGCAGAGTAATCATTAACCAAAAATCGCAAAAGTAAGTAAAAAGTGTGAAATCATTAACCAAAAAGCGCAAAAATATGTTAAAAGTGTGAAATCATTAACCAAAAACTCGAAAATAATGTGCAGAGACTAAGTCCAAAAGGGCAAATGGTTAACCAGTAAGCAGAGTAATCATTAACCAAAATGCGCAAAAGTAAGTAAAAAGTGTGAAATCATTAACCAAAAATCGCAAAAGTAAGTAAAAAGTGTGAAATCATTAACCAAAAACTCGAAAATAATCTCCAGAGACTAAGTCCGAAAGGGCAAATGGTTAACCAGTAAGCAGAGTAATCATTAACCAAAAATCGCAAAAGTAAGTAAAAAGTGTGAAATCATTAACCAAAAACTCGAAAATAATGTCCAGAGACTAAGTCCAAAAGGGCAAATGGTTAACCAGTAAGCAGAGTAATCATTAACCAAAAAGCGCAAAAGTAAGTAAAAAGTATGAAATCATTAACCAAAAACTCGAAAATAATGTGCAGAGACTAAGTCCGAAAGGGCAAATGGTTAACCAGTAAGCAGAGTAATCATTAACCAAAAAGCGCAAAAATATGTTAAAAGTGTGAAATCATTAACCAAAAACTCGAAAATAATGTCCAGAGACTAAGTCCGAAAGGGCAAATGGTTAACCAGTAAGCAGAGTAATCATTAACCAAAATGCGCAAAAGTAAGTAAAAAGTGTGAAATCATTAACCAAAAATCGCAAAAGTAAGTAAAAAGTGTGAAATCATTAACCAAAAACTCGAAAATAATCTCCAGAGACTAAGTCCGAAAGGGCAAATAATTAACCAGTAAGCAGAGTAATCATTAACCAAAAAGCGCAAAAATATGTTAAAAGTGTGAAATCATTAACCAAAAACTCGAAAATAATGTCCAGAGACTAAGTCCGAAAGGGCAAATAATTAACCAGTAAGCAGAGTAATCATTAACCAAAAAGCGCAAAAGTAAGTAAAAAGTGTGAAATCATTAACCAAAAAGTCGAAAATAATGCCCAGAGACTAAGTCCGAAAGGGCAAATGGTTAACCAGAAAATCCGTCGAATAATGTCCAGAGACTAAGTCCGAAAGGGCAAATGGTTAACCAGTGGAAGGGCGATCAAGCGGAAAAATTTGCCCCGGTTACCCGGGATGGAGTTCCAGAGGTCCGGCCAGAGTTGTCAAATTCGTCCCGCTGATCGGACGCTTGTCATTCGGGTGGCTGGGGGTTGGCGGGGTATCTGCACAGTAGTAGGAGGTGGCAAGTCGGGACTTGGACGTTTATTCCAAGAGTCCACCCGAGCCTCCAGGTCTGCAGAGACCGACCCTAGCTGCCGCCCAACCGACTTTTAAGCCTTTTTCGGATGGGGATTTTTTCCCATTTTCGTCCATTTTTCGGGTTTTCTGTCGGGCTTAATAGGCGGCAGCCTGACCCCCGGCCGAGGCGGGGGGCGCACTCTCCCTTGCGTAAGGGTCCGGATTTGCCCCGGAAAGTGCCCCCGACGGCCTCCCGACCCGGGTGCCTGCAGGGCGGGGGAAAGGGTAGTCCCAGCCGCAGGAAATCATTAACCAAAAGACTTAGCCGTCGGGGCAGAGGCTAAGACCCGGGCTGGTGAAATCATTAACCAAAAGGAATGCACCCTTTTCCGAAAGTGCAGGCCGAAATAAGGCGAGCCTTGGGCCGGGAAGGCCAAAACCCCCAACTCATGGAAGTGTATGGGGTCGGACTCGGCGACTTTCCCGGGCCCCGAGTTGACCTTTCCCCACGGGGGCGGTCAAGTTGCTCCCGCCAAGAGGGCACGTTGCATTTGCTGCCGCTCTAGTCCCCGGGCTAGTTAATCAGTTGCCGTCGGAAGTCCCGATGCCGAAATGAAAAATGGCCGTTGCGGCGATTTGGCGCCTCATTTTCGGAAGGACTACCGGCAGGCAACCCGCCGAATTGACACTTGCGATTCGGGTGGCTGGGGGTTGGCGGGGTACCCGGAGATTTTCGGGAACTCGATTTTCAGAACTTTTGCTGGCAGCGGTTGCA
>NW_027141120.1:32500-40000 GCF_036365525.1 Heterodontus francisci | reverse complement strand
GGCGCCGCCCCTCTGCCCGTCCGAGGGACAGTAGGAAATGGCCATACCGCTTTCCGGCCGATTGCCGCCGGACGTCCGGCCGCATTCGCTCGGTCTGCGCGGCCGGCGGTAGCCGGGGGCGAGGGGCATCGGGCGGTGGCGGAACCAGGCCGGCCCGACCGCTGGGGGCCGCCCGGGCGACGTTTGAATCTGTCGGGTCGGACCGCCGAATCCCGCGGGATTTCGGGATCGAATCTGCGGGTGGAATCGGCACCTCGTCCCGCTGTCCGGTTCCCCCCCGTCGACTGCAACGGGTTTCCGAGGCCCGTCGGTCAGGCGCGGTTCGCTCCGCAATCCGCCGGCCGATCGGCACCGGGCGGGGCTCTACGGAAAGAGGGGACCCTCCGGCGTCGAGTGCCGGCGCACCGACCCCGCAGGCTGACCGGGAAGGTTAAGACTCACCCCGCTGAATGCCCGGCCCCGGGCACCCTCCGGCGCCGGGGCCATAACTTCGGGGAGGGAGGTCCGAGCTCCGCGCGGTCGACGGCAGGTGAAAGGGGCCGGTGCGCCGCGGAAGGCGACAGCAGTCCCGTCAGGCTGCACCTCTGCTCGGGCGAACGGCGTCAGGAAAAGGGGAGAGCACTTCCCCACCGATAGCTCCGGAACGCCCGGACCCATTGGCCCGCGGCACCGGTGGCTGCTAGAGGGCCTCCGGCGCCGTCAGCCGGGGTACGTCCCAGGCCGGCCGGACGGCGGGCAGCCGGAGGCAACGGCCTGGAACGGAGCCAGACTTGAGTCGTTCCGTGTGCCGTGGGCAAAAAGGCAGGGCTGCGGGTCAGCGCAGTTTGGCAAACCTAGCCGCAAGTGCGGGAAGGGCGGAGGAGCACACGGACGCCGCCTTCCCAAACTGAGCCCAAAGTGCCCAGGCATGCCCCCTTGATCTCGCCTAATCAGTGAGCCCAAAATAATTTCAGAGTGTGGAAACCTGATCCAAAAAGGTCGAAAAGAACGGCCAGAGATCAAGTCCGAAAGGGGAAATCAGTAACAAGCAAGCAGAGTAATCATTAACCAAAAAGCGCAAAATTATGTTAAAAGTGTGAAATCATTAACCAAAAAGTCGAAAATAATGTCCAGAGACCAAGTCCGAAAGTACAAATAATTAACCAGTAAGCAGAGTCATCATTAACCAAAAATCGCAAAAGTAAGTAAAAAGTGTGAAATCATTAACCAAAAATCGCAAAAGTAAGTAAAAAGTGTGAAATCATTAACCAAAAACTCGAAAATAATGTCCAGAGACTAAGTCCGAAAGGGCAAATGGTTAACCAGTAAGCAGAGTAATCATTAACCAAAAATCGCAAAAGTAAGTAAGAAGTGTGAAATCATTAACCAAAAATCGCAAAAGTAAGTAAAAAGTGTGAAATCATTAACCAAAAACTCGAAAATAATGTCCAGAGACCAAGTCCGAAAGGGCAAATGGTTAACCAGTAAGCAGAGTAATCATTAACCAAAAAGGGCAAAAGTAAGTAAAAAGTATGAAATCATTAACCAAAAAGCACAAAATTAAGTTAAAAGTGTGAAATCATTAACCAAAAAGTCGAAAATAATCTCCAGAGACTAAGTGCGAAAGGGCAAATGGTTAACCAGTAAGCAGAGTCATCATTAACCAAAAATCGCAAAAGTAAGTAAAAAGTGTGAAATCATTAACCAAAAACCCGAAAATAATGTCCAGAGACTAAGTCCAAAAGGGCAAATGGTTAACCAGTAAGCAGAGTAATCATTAACCAAAAATCGCAAAAGTAAGTAAAAAGTGTGAAATCATTAACCAAAAACTCGAAAATAATCTCCAGAGACTAAGTCCGAAAGGGCAAATGGTTAACCAGTAAGCAGAGTAATCATTAACCAAAAATCGCAAAAGTAAGTAAAAAGTGTGAAATCATTAACCAAAAACCCGAAAATAATGTCCAGAGACTAAGTCCGAAAGGGCAAATGGTTAACCAGTAAGCAGAGTAATCATTAACCAAAAATCGCAAAAGTAAGTAAAAAGTGTGAAATCATTAACCAAAAACTCGAAAATAATGTCCAGAGACTAAGTCCGAAAGGGCAAATGGTTAACCAGTAAGCAGAGTAATCATTAACCAAAAGGCGCAAAAGTAAGTAAAAAGTATGAAATCAGTAACCAAAAAGCGCAAAAATATGTTAAAAGTGTGAAATCATTAACCAAAAACTCGAAAATAATGTGCAGAGACTAAGTCCGAAAGGGCAAATAATTAACCAGTAAGCAGAGTAATCATTAACCAAAAATCGCAAAAATATGTTAAAAGTGTGAAATCATTAACCAAAAACTCGAAAATAATGTCCAGAGACTAAGTCCGAAAGGGCAAATGGTTAACCAGTAAGCAGAGTAATCATTAACCAAAAATCGCAAAAGTAAGTAAAAAGTGTGAAATCATTAACCAAAAACTCGAAAATAATCTCCAGAGACTAAGTCCGAAAGGGCAAATGGTTAACCAGTAAGCAGAGTAATCATTAACCAAAAGGCGCAAAAGTAAGTAAAAAGTATGAAATCATTAACCAAAAAGCGCAAAAATATGTTAAAAGTGTGAAATCATTAACCAAAAAGTCGAAAATAATGTGCAGAGACTAAGTCCGAAAGGGCAAATGGTTAACCAGTAAGCAGAGTAATCATTAACCAAAAAGCGCAAAAATATGTTAAAAGTGTGAAATCATTAACCAAAAACTCGAAAATAATGTGCAGAGACTAAGTCCGAAAGGGCAAATGGTTAACCAGTAAGCAGAGTAATCATTAACCAAAAATCGCAAAAGTAAGTAAAAAGTGTGAAATCATTAACCAAAAACTCGAAAATAATCTCCAGAGACTAAGTCCGAAAGGGCAAATGGTTAACCAGTAAGCAGAGTAATCATTAACCAAAAAGGGCAAAAGTAAGTAAAAAGTATGAAATCATTAACCAAAAAGCACAAAATTAAGTTAAAAGTGTGAAATCATTAACCAAAAAGTCGAAAATAATGTCCAGAGACCAAGTCCGAAAGTACAAATAATTAACCAGTAAGCAGAGTCATCATTAACCAAAAATCGCAAAAGTAAGTAAAAAGTGTGAAATCATTAACCAAAAATCGCAAAAGTAAGTAAAAAGTGTGAAATCATTAACCAAAAACTCGAAAATAATGTCCAGAGACTAAGTCCGAAAGGGCAAATGGTTAACCAGTAAGCAGAGTAATCATTAACCAAAAATCGCAAAAGTAAGTAAGAAGTGTGAAATCATTAACCAAAAATCGCAAAAGTAAGTAAAAAGTGTGAAATCATTAACCAAAAACTCGAAAATAATGTCCAGAGACCAAGTCCGAAAGGGCAAATGGTTAACCAGTAAGCAGAGTAATCATTAACCAAAAAGGGCAAAAGTAAGTAAAAAGTATGAAATCATTAACCAAAAAGCACAAAATTAAGTTAAAAGTGTGAAATCATTAACCAAAAAGTCGAAAATAATCTCCAGAGACTAAGTGCGAAAGGGCAAATGGTTAACCAGTAAGCAGAGTCATCATTAACCAAAAATCGCAAAAGTAAGTAAAAAGTGTGAAATCATTAACCAAAAACCCGAAAATAATGTCCAGAGACTAAGTCCAAAAGGGCAAATGGTTAACCAGTAAGCAGAGTAATCATTAACCAAAAATCGCAAAAGTAAGTAAAAAGTGTGAAATCATTAACCAAAAACTCGAAAATAATCTCCAGAGACTAAGTCCGAAAGGGCAAATGGTTAACCAGTAAGCAGAGTAATCATTAACCAAAAATCGCAAAAGTAAGTAAAAAGTGTGAAATCATTAACCAAAAACCCGAAAATAATGTCCAGAGACTAAGTCCGAAAGGGCAAATGGTTAACCAGTAAGCAGAGTAATCATTAACCAAAAATCGCAAAAGTAAGTAAAAAGTGTGAAATCATTAACCAAAAACTCGAAAATAATGTCCAGAGACTAAGTCCGAAAGGGCAAATGGTTAACCAGTAAGCAGAGTAATCATTAACCAAAAGGCGCAAAAGTAAGTAAAAAGTATGAAATCAGTAACCAAAAAGCGCAAAAATATGTTAAAAGTGTGAAATCATTAACCAAAAACTCGAAAATAATGTGCAGAGACTAAGTCCGAAAGGGCAAATAATTAACCAGTAAGCAGAGTAATCATTAACCAAAAATCGCAAAAATATGTTAAAAGTGTGAAATCATTAACCAAAAACTCGAAAATAATGTCCAGAGACTAAGTCCGAAAGGGCAAATGGTTAACCAGTAAGCAGAGTAATCATTAACCAAAAATCGCAAAAGTAAGTAAAAAGTGTGAAATCATTAACCAAAAACTCGAAAATAATCTCCAGAGACTAAGTCCGAAAGGGCAAATGGTTAACCAGTAAGCAGAGTAATCATTAACCAAAAGGCGCAAAAGTAAGTAAAAAGTATGAAATCATTAACCAAAAAGCGCAAAAATATGTTAAAAGTGTGAAATCATTAACCAAAAAGTCGAAAATAATGTGCAGAGACTAAGTCCGAAAGGGCAAATGGTTAACCAGTAAGCAGAGTAATCATTAACCAAAAAGCGCAAAAATATGTTAAAAGTGTGAAATCATTAACCAAAAACTCGAAAATAATGTGCAGAGACTAAGTCCGAAAGGGCAAATGGTTAACCAGTAAGCAGAGTAATCATTAACCAAAAATCGCAAAAGTAAGTAAAAAGTGTGAAATCATTAACCAAAAACTCGAAAATAATCTCCAGAGACTAAGTCCGAAAGGGCAAATGGTTAACCAGTAAGCAGAGTAATCATTAACCAAAAAGGGCAAAAGTAAGTAAAAAGTATGAAATCATTAACCAAAAAGCACAAAATTAAGTTAAAAGTGTGAAATCATTAACCAAAATGTCGAAAACAATGTCCAGAGACTAAGTCCGAAAGGGCAAATGGTTAACCAGTAAGCAGAGTAATCATTAACCAAAAAGGGCAAAAGTAAGTAAAAAGTATGAAATCATTAACCAAAAAGCACAAAATTAAGTTAAAAGTGTGAAATCATTAACCAAAATGTCGAAAATAATGTCCAGAGACTAAGTCCGAAAGGGCAAATGGTTAACCAGTAAGCAGAGTAATCATTAACCAAAAATCGCAAAAGTAAGTAAAAAGTGTGAAATCATTAACCAAAAAGCGCAAAAATATGTTAAAAGTGTGAAATCATTAACCAAAAACTCGAAAATAATGTGCAGAGACTAAGTCCAAAAGGGCAAATGGTTAACCAGTAAGCAGAGTAATCATTAACCAAAATGCGCAAAAGTAAGTAAAAAGTGTGAAATCATTAACCAAAAATCGCAAAAGTAAGTAAAAAGTGTGAAATCATTAACCAAAAACTCGAAAATAATCTCCAGAGACTAAGTCCGAAAGGGCAAATGGTTAACCAGTAAGCAGAGTAATCATTAACCAAAAATCGCAAAAGTAAGTAAAAAGTGTGAAATCATTAACCAAAAACTCGAAAATAATGTCCAGAGACTAAGTCCAAAAGGGCAAATGGTTAACCAGTAAGCAGAGTAATCATTAACCAAAAAGCGCAAAAGTAAGTAAAAAGTATGAAATCATTAACCAAAAACTCGAAAATAATGTGCAGAGACTAAGTCCGAAAGGGCAAATGGTTAACCAGTAAGCAGAGTAATCATTAACCAAAAAGCGCAAAAATATGTTAAAAGTGTGAAATCATTAACCAAAAACTCGAAAATAATGTCCAGAGACTAAGTCCGAAAGGGCAAATGGTTAACCAGTAAGCAGAGTAATCATTAACCAAAATGCGCAAAAGTAAGTAAAAAGTGTGAAATCATTAACCAAAAATCGCAAAAGTAAGTAAAAAGTGTGAAATCATTAACCAAAAACTCGAAAATAATCTCCAGAGACTAAGTCCGAAAGGGCAAATAATTAACCAGTAAGCAGAGTAATCATTAACCAAAAAGCGCAAAAATATGTTAAAAGTGTGAAATCATTAACCAAAAACTCGAAAATAATGTCCAGAGACTAAGTCCGAAAGGGCAAATAATTAACCAGTAAGCAGAGTAATCATTAACCAAAAAGCGCAAAAGTAAGTAAAAAGTGTGAAATCATTAACCAAAAAGTCGAAAATAATGCCCAGAGACTAAGTCCGAAAGGGCAAATGGTTAACCAGAAAATCCGTCGAATAATGTCCAGAGACTAAGTCCGAAAGGGCAAATGGTTAACCAGTGGAAGGGCGATCAAGCGGAAAAATTTGCCCCGGTTACCCGGGATGGAGTTCCAGAGGTCCGGCCAGAGTTGTCAAATTCGTCCCGCTGATCGGACGCTTGTCATTCGGGTGGCTGGGGGTTGGCGGGGTATCTGCACAGTAGTAGGAGGTGGCAAGTCGGGACTTGGACGTTTATTCCAAGAGTCCACCCGAGCCTCCAGGTCTGCAGAGACCGACCCTAGCTGCCGCCCAACCGACTTTTAAGCCTTTTTCGGATGGGGATTTTTTCCCATTTTCGTCCATTTTTCGGGTTTTCTGTCGGGCTTAATAGGCGGCAGCCTGACCCCCGGCCGAGGCGGGGGGCGCACTCTCCCTTGCGTAAGGGTCCGGATTTGCCCCGGAAAGTGCCCCCGACGGCCTCCCGACCCGGGTGCCTGCAGGGCGGGGGAAAGGGTAGTCCCAGCCGCAGGAAATCATTAACCAAAAGACTTAGCCGTCGGGGCAGAGGCTAAGACCCGGGCTGGTGAAATCATTAACCAAAAGGAATGCACCCTTTTCCGAAAGTGCAGGCCGAAATAAGGCGAGCCTTGGGCCGGGAAGGCCAAAACCCCCAACTCATGGAAGTGTATGGGGTCGGACTCGGCGACTTTCCCGGGCCCCGAGTTGACCTTTCCCCACGGGGGCGGTCAAGTTGCTCCCGCCAAGAGGGCACGTTGCATTTGCTGCCGCTCTAGTCCCCGGGCTAGTTAATCAGTTGCCGTCGGAAGTCCCGATGCCGAAATGAAAAATGGCCGTTGCGGCGATTTGGCGCCTCATTTTCGGAAGGACTACCGGCAGGCAACCCGCCGAATTGACACTTGCGATTCGGGTGGCTGGGGGTTGGCGGGGTACCCGGAGATTTTCGGGAACTCGATTTTCAGAACTTTTGCTGGCAGCGGTTGCACTTGCAAAGTGGCCGAAGAAGTGCTCCCTCAAGGAAGGACCTTCTTTTGAAATAAAAGACCTTCCGAAGAGTGCCTGGAAGTCATTTATGAGCATTTAAGGGTAAATCTGGCGGACTTTCCATGCTCTGTTGCCGGCTCTGAAATATCGCACAGTTGGGTCTAGGCCGGTAGACTGGCTGTGAAAACAGACAAAGTGTTTTGGCGAGCGAGAGAAAACAAGGCCTTGGAACAGATTGGGGGGTGCGGAGGCACACCACACCCACAGGAAAAGAATTAATAAAAAAAAAACCAAAGTCTTATGACATGTCTGTTGGTACAGTGAGAAAAGCAAAGAAGGGAGGCTGCGATGGCA
>NW_027141120.1:15000-20000 GCF_036365525.1 Heterodontus francisci | reverse complement strand
GGGCGGGGCTCTACGGAAAGAGGGGACCCTCCGGCGTCGAGTGCCGGCGCACCGACCCCGCAGGCTGACCGGGAAGGTTAAGACTCACCCCGCTGAATGCCCGGCCCCGGGCACCCTCCGGCGCCGGGGCCATAACTTCGGGGAGGGAGGTCCGAGCTCCGCGCGGTCGACGGCAGGTGAAAGGGGCCGGTGCGCCGCGGAAGGCGACAGCAGTCCCGTCAGGCTGCACCTCTGCTCGGGCGAACGGCGTCAGGAAAAGGGGAGAGCACTTCCCCACCGATAGCTCCGGAACGCCCGGACCCATTGGCCCGCGGCACCGGTGGCTGCTAGAGGGCCTCCGGCGCCGTCAGCCGGGGTACGTCCCAGGCCGGCCGGACGGCGGGCAGCCGGAGGCAACGGCCTGGAACGGAGCCAGACTTGAGTCGTTCCGTGTGCCGTGGGCAAAAAGGCAGGGCTGCGGGTCAGCGCAGTTTGGCAAACCTAGCCGCAAGTGCGGGAAGGGCGGAGGAGCACACGGACGCCGCCTTCCCAAACTGAGCCCAAAGTGCCCAGGCATGCCCCCTTGATCTCGCCTAATCAGTGAGCCCAAAATAATTTCAGAGTGTGGAAACCTGATCCAAAAAGGTCGAAAAGAACGGCCAGAGATCAAGTCCGAAAGGGGAAATCAGTAACAAGCAAGCAGAGTAATCATTAACCAAAAAGCGCAAAATTATGTTAAAAGTGTGAAATCATTAACCAAAAAGTCGAAAATAATGTCCAGAGACCAAGTCCGAAAGTACAAATAATTAACCAGTAAGCAGAGTCATCATTAACCAAAAATCGCAAAAGTAAGTAAAAAGTGTGAAATCATTAACCAAAAATCGCAAAAGTAAGTAAAAAGTGTGAAATCATTAACCAAAAACTCGAAAATAATGTCCAGAGACTAAGTCCGAAAGGGCAAATGGTTAACCAGTAAGCAGAGTAATCATTAACCAAAAATCGCAAAAGTAAGTAAGAAGTGTGAAATCATTAACCAAAAATCGCAAAAGTAAGTAAAAAGTGTGAAATCATTAACCAAAAACTCGAAAATAATGTCCAGAGACCAAGTCCGAAAGGGCAAATGGTTAACCAGTAAGCAGAGTAATCATTAACCAAAAAGGGCAAAAGTAAGTAAAAAGTATGAAATCATTAACCAAAAAGCACAAAATTAAGTTAAAAGTGTGAAATCATTAACCAAAAAGTCGAAAATAATCTCCAGAGACTAAGTGCGAAAGGGCAAATGGTTAACCAGTAAGCAGAGTCATCATTAACCAAAAATCGCAAAAGTAAGTAAAAAGTGTGAAATCATTAACCAAAAACCCGAAAATAATGTCCAGAGACTAAGTCCAAAAGGGCAAATGGTTAACCAGTAAGCAGAGTAATCATTAACCAAAAATCGCAAAAGTAAGTAAAAAGTGTGAAATCATTAACCAAAAACTCGAAAATAATCTCCAGAGACTAAGTCCGAAAGGGCAAATGGTTAACCAGTAAGCAGAGTAATCATTAACCAAAAATCGCAAAAGTAAGTAAAAAGTGTGAAATCATTAACCAAAAACCCGAAAATAATGTCCAGAGACTAAGTCCGAAAGGGCAAATGGTTAACCAGTAAGCAGAGTAATCATTAACCAAAAATCGCAAAAGTAAGTAAAAAGTGTGAAATCATTAACCAAAAACTCGAAAATAATGTCCAGAGACTAAGTCCGAAAGGGCAAATGGTTAACCAGTAAGCAGAGTAATCATTAACCAAAAGGCGCAAAAGTAAGTAAAAAGTATGAAATCAGTAACCAAAAAGCGCAAAAATATGTTAAAAGTGTGAAATCATTAACCAAAAACTCGAAAATAATGTGCAGAGACTAAGTCCGAAAGGGCAAATAATTAACCAGTAAGCAGAGTAATCATTAACCAAAAATCGCAAAAATATGTTAAAAGTGTGAAATCATTAACCAAAAACTCGAAAATAATGTCCAGAGACTAAGTCCGAAAGGGCAAATGGTTAACCAGTAAGCAGAGTAATCATTAACCAAAAATCGCAAAAGTAAGTAAAAAGTGTGAAATCATTAACCAAAAACTCGAAAATAATCTCCAGAGACTAAGTCCGAAAGGGCAAATGGTTAACCAGTAAGCAGAGTAATCATTAACCAAAATGCGCAAAAGTAAGTAAAAAGTATGAAATCATTAACCAAAAAGCGCAAAAATATGTTAAAAGTGTGAAATCATTAACCAAAAAGTCGAAAATAATGTGCAGAGACTAAGTCCGAAAGGGCAAATGGTTAACCAGTAAGCAGAGTAATCATTAACCAAAAAGCGCAAAAATATGTTAAAAGTGTGAAATCATTAACCAAAAACTCGAAAATAATGTGCAGAGACTAAGTCCGAAAGGGCAAATGGTTAACCAGTAAGCAGAGTAATCATTAACCAAAAATCGCAAAAGTAAGTAAAAAGTGTGAAATCATTAACCAAAAACTCGAAAATAATCTCCAGAGACTAAGTCCGAAAGGGCAAATGGTTAACCAGTAAGCAGAGTAATCATTAACCAAAAAGGGCAAAAGTAAGTAAAAAGTATGAAATCATTAACCAAAAAGCACAAAATTAAGTTAAAAGTGTGAAATCATTAACCAAAATGTCGAAAACAATGTCCAGAGACTAAGTCCGAAAGGGCAAATGGTTAACCAGTAAGCAGAGTAATCATTAACCAAAAAGGGCAAAAGTAAGTAAAAAGTATGAAATCATTAACCAAAAAGCACAAAATTAAGTTAAAAGTGTGAAATCATTAACCAAAATGTCGAAAATAATGTCCAGAGACTAAGTCCGAAAGGGCAAATGGTTAACCAGTAAGCAGAGTAATCATTAACCAAAAATCGCAAAAGTAAGTAAAAAGTGTGAAATCATTAACCAAAAAGCGCAAAAATATGTTAAAAGTGTGAAATCATTAACCAAAAACTCGAAAATAATGTGCAGAGACTAAGTCCAAAAGGGCAAATGGTTAACCAGTAAGCAGAGTAATCATTAACCAAAATGCGCAAAAGTAAGTAAAAAGTGTGAAATCATTAACCAAAAATCGCAAAAGTAAGTAAAAAGTGTGAAATCATTAACCAAAAACTCGAAAATAATCTCCAGAGACTAAGTCCGAAAGGGCAAATGGTTAACCAGTAAGCAGAGTAATCATTAACCAAAAATCGCAAAAGTAAGTAAAAAGTGTGAAATCATTAACCAAAAACTCGAAAATAATGTCCAGAGACTAAGTCCAAAAGGGCAAATGGTTAACCAGTAAGCAGAGTAATCATTAACCAAAAAGCGCAAAAGTAAGTAAAAAGTATGAAATCATTAACCAAAAACTCGAAAATAATGTGCAGAGACTAAGTCCGAAAGGGCAAATGGTTAACCAGTAAGCAGAGTAATCATTAACCAAAAAGCGCAAAAATATGTTAAAAGTGTGAAATCATTAACCAAAAACTCGAAAATAATGTCCAGAGACTAAGTCCGAAAGGGCAAATGGTTAACCAGTAAGCAGAGTAATCATTAACCAAAATGCGCAAAAGTAAGTAAAAAGTGTGAAATCATTAACCAAAAATCGCAAAAGTAAGTAAAAAGTGTGAAATCATTAACCAAAAACTCGAAAATAATCTCCAGAGACTAAGTCCGAAAGGGCAAATAATTAACCAGTAAGCAGAGTAATCATTAACCAAAAAGCGCAAAAATATGTTAAAAGTGTGAAATCATTAACCAAAAACTCGAAAATAATGTCCAGAGACTAAGTCCGAAAGGGCAAATAATTAACCAGTAAGCAGAGTAATCATTAACCAAAAAGCGCAAAAGTAAGTAAAAAGTGTGAAATCATTAACCAAAAAGTCGAAAATAATGCCCAGAGACTAAGTCCGAAAGGGCAAATGGTTAACCAGAAAATCCGTCGAATAATGTCCAGAGACTAAGTCCGAAAGGGCAAATGGTTAACCAGTGGAAGGGCGATCAAGCGGAAAAATTTGCCCCGGTTACCCGGGATGGAGTTCCAGAGGTCCGGCCAGAGTTGTCAAATTCGTCCCGCTGATCGGACGCTTGTCATTCGGGTGGCTGGGGGTTGGCGGGGTATCTGCACAGTAGTAGGAGGTGGCAAGTCGGGACTTGGACGTTTATTCCAAGAGTCCACCCGAGCCTCCAGGTCTGCAGAGACCGACCCTAGCTGCCGCCCAACCGACTTTTAAGCCTTTTTCGGATGGGGATTTTTTCCCATTTTCGTCCATTTTTCGGGTTTTCTGTCGGGCTTAATAGGCGGCAGCCTGACCCCCGGCCGAGGCGGGGGGCGCACTCTCCCTTGCGTAAGGGTCCGGATTTGCCCCGGAAAGTGCCCCCGACGGCCTCCCGACCCGGGTGCCTGCAGGGCGGGGGAAAGGGTAGTCCCAGCCGCAGGAAATCATTAACCAAAAGACTTAGCCGTCGGGGCAGAGGCTAAGACCCGGGCTGGTGAAATCATTAACCAAAAGGAATGCACCCTTTTCCGAAAGTGCAGGCCGAAATAAGGCGAGCCTTGGGCCGGGAAGGCCAAAACCCCCAACTCATGGAAGTGTATGGGGTCGGACTCGGCGACTTTCCCGGGCCCCGAGTTGACCTTTCCCCACGGGGGCGGTCAAGTTGCTCCCGCCAAGAGGGCACGTTGCATTTGCTGCCGCTCTAGTCCCCGGGCTAGTTAATCAGTTGCCGTCGGAAGTCCCGATGCCGAAATGAAAAATGGCCGTTGCGGCGATTTGGCGCCTCATTTTCGGAAGGACTACCGGCAGGCAACCCGCCGAATTGACACTTGCGATTCGGGTGGCTGGGGGTTGGCGGGGTACCCGGAGATTTTCGGGAACTCGATTTTCAGAACTTTTGCTGGCAGCGGTTGCACTTGCAAAGTGGCCGAAGAAGTGCTCCCTCAAGGAAGGACCTTCTTTTGAAATAAAAGACCTTCCGAAGAGTGCCTGGAAGTCATTTATGAGCATTTAAGGGTA
>NW_027141120.1:0-2500 GCF_036365525.1 Heterodontus francisci | reverse complement strand
GGCGGTAGCCGGGGGCGAGGGGCATCGGGCGGTGGCGGAACCAGGCCGGCCCGACCGCTGGGGGCCGCCCGGGCGACGTTTGAATCTGTCGGGTCGGACCGCCGAATCCCGCGGGATTTCGGGATCGAATCTGCGGGTGGAATCGGCACCTCGTCCCGCTGTCCGGTTCCCCCCCGTCGACTGCAACGGGTTTCCGAGGCCCGTCGGTCAGGCGCGGTTCGCTCCGCAATCCGCCGGCCGATCGGCACCGGGCGGGGCTCTACGGAAAGAGGGGACCCTCCGGCGTCGAGTGCCGGCGCACCGACCCCGCAGGCTGACCGGGAAGGTTAAGACTCACCCCGCTGAATGCCCGGCCCCGGGCACCCTCCGGCGCCGGGGCCATAACTTCGGGGAGGGAGGTCCGAGCTCCGCGCGGTCGACGGCAGGTGAAAGGGGCCGGTGCGCCGCGGAAGGCGACAGCAGTCCCGTCAGGCTGCACCTCTGCTCGGGCGAACGGCGTCAGGAAAAGGGGAGAGCACTTCCCCACCGATAGCTCCGGAACGCCCGGACCCATTGGCCCGCGGCACCGGTGGCTGCTAGAGGGCCTCCGGCGCCGTCAGCCGGGGTACGTCCCAGGCCGGCCGGACGGCGGGCAGCCGGAGGCAACGGCCTGGAACGGAGCCAGACTTGAGTCGTTCCGTGTGCCGTGGGCAAAAAGGCAGGGCTGCGGGTCAGCGCAGTTTGGCAAACCTAGCCGCAAGTGCGGGAAGGGCGGAGGAGCACACGGACGCCGCCTTCCCAAACTGAGCCCAAAGTGCCCAGGCATGCCCCCTTGATCTCGCCTAATCAGTGAGCCCAAAATAATTTCAGAGTGTGGAAACCTGATCCAAAAAGGTCGAAAAGAACGGCCAGAGATCAAGTCCGAAAGGGGAAATCAGTAACAAGCAAGCAGAGTAATCATTAACCAAAAAGCGCAAAATTATGTTAAAAGTGTGAAATCATTAACCAAAATGTCGAAAATAATGTCCAGAGACCAAGTCCGAAAGGGCAAATGGTTAACCAGTAAGCAGAGTAATCATTAACCAAAAAGGGCAAAAGTAAGTAAAAAGTGTGAAATCATAAACCAAAAACCCGAAAATAATGTCCAGAGACTAAGTCCGAAAGGGCAAATGGTTAACCAGTAAGCAGAGTAATCATTAACCAAAAATCGCAAAAGTAAGTAAGAAGTGTGAAATCATTAACCAAAAATCGCAAAAGTAAGTAAAAAGTGTGAAATCATTAACCAAAAACTCGAAAATAATGTCCAGAGACCAAGTCCGAAAGGGCAAATGGTTAACCAGTAAGCAGAGTAATCATTAACCAAAAAGGGCAAAAGTAAGTAAAAAGTATGAAATCATTAACCAAAAAGCACAAAATTAAGTTAAAAGTGTGAAATCATTAACCAAAAAGTCGAAAATAATCTCCAGAGACTAAGTGCGAAAGGGCAAATGGTTAACCAGTAAGCAGAGTCATCATTAACCAAAAATCGCAAAAGTAAGTAAAAAGTGTGAAATCATTAACCAAAAACCCGAAAATAATGTCCAGAGACTAAGTCCAAAAGGGCAAATGGTTAACCAGTAAGCAGAGTAATCATTAACCAAAAATCGCAAAAGTAAGTAAAAAGTGTGAAATCATTAACCAAAAACTCGAAAATAATCTCCAGAGACTAAGTCCGAAAGGGCAAATGGTTAACCAGTAAGCAGAGTAATCATTAACCAAAAATCGCAAAAGTAAGTAAAAAGTGTGAAATCATTAACCAAAAACCCGAAAATAATGTCCAGAGACTAAGTCCGAAAGGGCAAATGGTTAACCAGTAAGCAGAGTAATCATTAACCAAAAATCGCAAAAGTAAGTAAAAAGTGTGAAATCATTAACCAAAAACTCGAAAATAATGTCCAGAGACTAAGTCCGAAAGGGCAAATGGTTAACCAGTAAGCAGAGTAATCATTAACCAAAAGGCGCAAAAGTAAGTAAAAAGTATGAAATCAGTAACCAAAAAGCGCAAAAATATGTTAAAAGTGTGAAATCATTAACCAAAAACTCGAAAATAATGTGCAGAGACTAAGTCCGAAAGGGCAAATAATTAACCAGTAAGCAGAGTAATCATTAACCAAAAATCGCAAAAATATGTTAAAAGTGTGAAATCATTAACCAAAAACTCGAAAATAATGTCCAGAGACTAAGTCCGAAAGGGCAAATGGTTAACCAGTAAGCAGAGTAATCATTAACCAAAAATCGCAAAAGTAAGTAAAAAGTGTGAAATCATTAACCAAAAACTCGAAAATAATCTCCAGAGACTAAGTCCGAAAGGGCAAATGGTTAACCAGTAAGCAGAGTAATCATTAACCAAAAGGCGCAAAAGTAAGTAAAAAGTATGAAATCATTAACCAAAAAGCGCAAAAATATGTTAAAAGTGTGAAATCATTAACCAAAAAGTCGAAAATAATGTGCAGAGACTAAGTCCGAAAGGGCAAATGGTTAA
>NW_027141119.1:120000-127500 GCF_036365525.1 Heterodontus francisci | reverse complement strand
CCACGCCTTGAGTTGGTGTCTGTCCTCTCGCCTTGCCAACTAACTAGGACTACGGATGCTTCCCAACGTTTCGCCGTCAACTACGGCTTCATCAGGGGAACTGCGTTATGGCAGCACTTGGACCAGGCACAACGGAAGGCGTGTCACGTTCAAGTTAGGTTTAGGGTTAGCGGGCAGTTTTGTGCTTAGGTACTCATTTCTAGAGTTTAGTTTCACGAGAAGCTGCCACTTTTATTTGGCCCACGCCTTGAGTTGGTGTCTGTCCTCTCGCCTTGCCAACTAACTAGGACTACGGATGCTTCCCAACGTTTCGCCGTCAACTACGGCTTCATCAGGGGAACTGCGTTATGGCAGCACTTGGACCAGGCACAACGGAAGGCGTGTCACGTTCAAGTTAGGTTTAGGGTTAGCGGGCAGTTTTGTGCTTAGGTACTCATTTCTAGAGTTTAGTTTCACGAGAAGCTGCCACTTTTATTTGGCCCACGCCTTGAGTTGGTGTCTGTCCTCTCGCCTTGCCAACTAACTAGGACTACGGATGCTTCCCAACGTTTCGCCGTCAACTACGGCTTCATCAGGGGAACTGCGTTATGGCAGCACTTGGACCAGGCACAACGGAAGGCGTGTCACGTTCAAGTTAGGTTTAGGGTTAGCGGGCAGTTTTGTGCTTAGGTACTCATTTCTAGAGTTTAGTTTCACGAGAAGCTGCCACTTTTATTTGGCCCACGCCTTGAGTTGGTGTCTGTCCTCTCGCCTTGCCAACTAACTAGGACTACGGATGCTTCCCAACGTTTCGCCGTCAACTACGGCTTCATCAGGGGAACTGCGTTATGGCAGCACTTGGACCAGGCACAACGGAAGGCGTGTCACGTTCAAGTTAGGTTTAGGGTTAGCGGGCAGTTTTGTGCTTAGGTACTCATTTCTAGAGTTTAGTTTCACGAGAAGCTGCCACTTTTATTTGGCCCACGCCTTGAGTTGGTGTCTGTCCTCTCGCCTTGCCAACTAACTAGGACTACGGATGCTTCCCAACGTTTCGCCGTCAACTACGGCTTCATCAGGGGAACTGCGTTATGGCAGCACTTGGACCAGGCACAACGGAAGGCGTGTCACGTTCAAGTTAGGTTTAGGGTTAGCGGGCAGTTTTGTGCTTAGGTACTCATTTCTAGAGTTTAGTTTCACGAGAAGCTGCCACTTTTATTTGGCCCACGCCTTGAGTTGGTGTCTGTCCTCTCGCCTTGCCAACTAACTAGGACTACGGATGCTTCCCAACGTTTCGCCGTCAACTACGGCTTCATCAGGGGAACTGCGTTATGGCAGCACTTGGACCAGGCACAACGGAAGGCGTGTCACGTTCAAGTTAGGTTTAGGGTTAGCGGGCAGTTTTGTGCTTAGGTACTCATTTCTAGAGTTTAGTTTCACGAGAAGCTGCCACTTTTATTTGGCCCACGCCTTGAGTTGGTGTCTGTCCTCTCGCCTTGCCAACTAACTAGGACTACGGATGCTTCCCAACGTTTCGCCGTCAACTACGGCTTCATCAGGGGAACTGCGTTATGGCAGCACTTGGACCAGGCACAACGGAAGGCGTGTCACGTTCAAGTTAGGTTTAGGGTTAGCGGGCAGTTTTGTGCTTAGGTACTCATTTCTAGAGTTTAGTTTCACGAGAAGCTGCCACTTTTATTTGGCCCACGCCTTGAGTTGGTGTCTGTCCTCTCGCCTTGCCAACTAACTAGGACTACGGATGCTTCCCAACGTTTCGCCGTCAACTACGGCTTCATCAGGGGAACTGCGTTATGGCAGCACTTGGACCAGGCACAACGGAAGGCGTGTCACGTTCAAGTTAGGTTTAGGGTTAGCGGGCAGTTTTGTGCTTAGGTACTCATTTCTAGAGTTTAGTTTCACGAGAAGCTGCCACTTTTATTTGGCCCACGCCTTGAGTTGGTGTCTGTCCTCTCGCCTTGCCAACTAACTAGGACTACGGATGCTTCCCAACGTTTCGCCGTCAACTACGGCTTCATCAGGGGAACTGCGTTATGGCAGCACTTGGACCAGGCACAACGGAAGGCGTGTCACGTTCAAGTTAGGTTTAGGGTTAGCGGGCAGTTTTGTGCTTAGGTACTCATTTCTAGAGTTTAGTTTCACGAGAAGCTGCCACTTTTATTTGGCCCACGCCTTGAGTTGGTGTCTGTCCTCTCGCCTTGCCAACTAACTAGGACTACGGATGCTTCCCAACGTTTCGCCGTCAACTACGGCTTCATCAGGGGAACTGCGTTATGGCAGCACTTGGACCAGGCACAACGGAAGGCGTGTCACGTTCAAGTTAGGTTTAGGGTTAGCGGGCAGTTTTGTGCTTAGGTACTCATTTCTAGAGTTTAGTTTCACGAGAAGCTGCCACTTTTATTTGGCCCACGCCTTGAGTTGGTGTCTGTCCTCTCGCCTTGCCAACTAACTAGGACTACGGATGCTTCCCAACGTTTCGCCGTCAACTACGGCTTCATCAGGGGAACTGCGTTATGGCAGCACTTGGACCAGGCACAACGGAAGGCGTGTCACGTTCAAGTTAGGTTTAGGGTTAGCGGGCAGTTTTGTGCTTAGGTACTCATTTCTAGAGTTTAGTTTCACGAGAAGCTGCCACTTTTATTTGGCCCACGCCTTGAGTTGGTGTCTGTCCTCTCGCCTTGCCAACTAACTAGGACTACGGATGCTTCCCAACGTTTCGCCGTCAACTACGGCTTCATCAGGGGAACTGCGTTATGGCAGCACTTGGACCAGGCACAACGGAAGGCGTGTCACGTTCAAGTTAGGTTTAGGGTTAGCGGGCAGTTTTGTGCTTAGGTACTCATTTCTAGAGTTTAGTTTCACGAGAAGCTGCCACTTTTATTTGGCCCACGCCTTGAGTTGGTGTCTGTCCTCTCGCCTTGCCAACTAACTAGGACTACGGATGCTTCCCAACGTTTCGCCGTCAACTACGGCTTCATCAGGGGAACTGCGTTATGGCAGCACTTGGACCAGGCACAACGGAAGGCGTGTCACGTTCAAGTTAGGTTTAGGGTTAGCGGGCAGTTTTGTGCTTAGGTACTCATTTCTAGAGTTTAGTTTCACGAGAAGCTGCCACTTTTATTTGGCCCACGCCTTGAGTTGGTGTCTGTCCTCTCGCCTTGCCAACTAACTAGGACTACGGATGCTTCCCAACGTTTCGCCGTCAACTACGGCTTCATCAGGGGAACTGCGTTATGGCAGCACTTGGACCAGGCACAACGGAAGGCGTGTCACGTTCAAGTTAGGTTTAGGGTTAGCGGGCAGTTTTGTGCTTAGGTACTCATTTCTAGAGTTTAGTTTCACGAGAAGCTGCCACTTTTATTTGGCCCACGCCTTGAGTTGGTGTCTGTCCTCTCGCCTTGCCAACTAACTAGGACTACGGATGCTTCCCAACGTTTCGCCGTCAACTACGGCTTCATCAGGGGAACTGCGTTATGGCAGCACTTGGACCAGGCACAACGGAAGGCGTGTCACGTTCAAGTTAGGTTTAGGGTTAGCGGGCAGTTTTGTGCTTAGGTACTCATTTCTAGAGTTTAGTTTCACGAGAAGCTGCCACTTTTATTTGGCCCACGCCTTGAGTTGGTGTCTGTCCTCTCGCCTTGCCAACTAACTAGGACTACGGATGCTTCCCAACGTTTCGCCGTCAACTACGGCTTCATCAGGGGAACTGCGTTATGGCAGCACTTGGACCAGGCACAACGGAAGGCGTGTCACGTTCAAGTTAGGTTTAGGGTTAGCGGGCAGTTTTGTGCTTAGGTACTCATTTCTAGAGTTTAGTTTCACGAGAAGCTGCCACTTTTATTTGGCCCACGCCTTGAGTTGGTGTCTGTCCTCTCGCCTTGCCAACTAACTAGGACTACGGATGCTTCCCAACGTTTCGCCGTCAACTACGGCTTCATCAGGGGAACTGCGTTATGGCAGCACTTGGACCAGGCACAACGGAAGGCGTGTCACGTTCAAGTTAGGTTTAGGGTTAGCGGGCAGTTTTGTGCTTAGGTACTCATTTCTAGAGTTTAGTTTCACGAGAAGCTGCCACTTTTATTTGGCCCACGCCTTGAGTTGGTGTCTGTCCTCTCGCCTTGCCAACTAACTAGGACTACGGATGCTTCCCAACGTTTCGCCGTCAACTACGGCTTCATCAGGGGAACTGCGTTATGGCAGCACTTGGACCAGGCACAACGGAAGGCGTGTCACGTTCAAGTTAGGTTTAGGGTTAGCGGGCAGTTTTGTGCTTAGGTACTCATTTCTAGAGTTTAGTTTCACGAGAAGCTGCCACTTTTATTTGGCCCACGCCTTGAGTTGGTGTCTGTCCTCTCGCCTTGCCAACTAACTAGGACTACGGATGCTTCCCAACGTTTCGCCGTCAACTACGGCTTCATCAGGGGAACTGCGTTATGGCAGCACTTGGACCAGGCACAACGGAAGGCGTGTCACGTTCAAGTTAGGTTTAGGGTTAGCGGGCAGTTTTGTGCTTAGGTACTCATTTCTAGAGTTTAGTTTCACGAGAAGCTGCCACTTTTATTTGGCCCACGCCTTGAGTTGGTGTCTGTCCTCTCGCCTTGCCAACTAACTAGGACTACGGATGCTTCCCAACGTTTCGCCGTCAACTACGGCTTCATCAGGGGAACTGCGTTATGGCAGCACTTGGACCAGGCACAACGGAAGGCGTGTCACGTTCAAGTTAGGTTTAGGGTTAGCGGGCAGTTTTGTGCTTAGGTACTCATTTCTAGAGTTTAGTTTCACGAGAAGCTGCCACTTTTATTTGGCCCACGCCTTGAGTTGGTGTCTGTCCTCTCGCCTTGCCAACTAACTAGGACTACGGATGCTTCCCAACGTTTCGCCGTCAACTACGGCTTCATCAGGGGAACTGCGTTATGGCAGCACTTGGACCAGGCACAACGGAAGGCGTGTCACGTTCAAGTTAGGTTTAGGGTTAGCGGGCAGTTTTGTGCTTAGGTACTCATTTCTAGAGTTTAGTTTCACGAGAAGCTGCCACTTTTATTTGGCCCACGCCTTGAGTTGGTGTCTGTCCTCTCGCCTTGCCAACTAACTAGGACTACGGATGCTTCCCAACGTTTCGCCGTCAACTACGGCTTCATCAGGGGAACTGCGTTATGGCAGCACTTGGACCAGGCACAACGGAAGGCGTGTCACGTTCAAGTTAGGTTTAGGGTTAGCGGGCAGTTTTGTGCTTAGGTACTCATTTCTAGAGTTTAGTTTCACGAGAAGCTGCCACTTTTATTTGGCCCACGCCTTGAGTTGGTGTCTGTCCTCTCGCCTTGCCAACTAACTAGGACTACGGATGCTTCCCAACGTTTCGCCGTCAACTACGGCTTCATCAGGGGAACTGCGTTATGGCAGCACTTGGACCAGGCACAACGGAAGGCGTGTCACGTTCAAGTTAGGTTTAGGGTTAGCGGGCAGTTTTGTGCTTAGGTACTCATTTCTAGAGTTTAGTTTCACGAGAAGCTGCCACTTTTATTTGGCCCACGCCTTGAGTTGGTGTCTGTCCTCTCGCCTTGCCAACTAACTAGGACTACGGATGCTTCCCAACGTTTCGCCGTCAACTACGGCTTCATCAGGGGAACTGCGTTATGGCAGCACTTGGACCAGGCACAACGGAAGGCGTGTCACGTTCAAGTTAGGTTTAGGGTTAGCGGGCAGTTTTGTGCTTAGGTACTCATTTCTAGAGTTTAGTTTCACGAGAAGCTGCCACTTTTATTTGGCCCACGCCTTGAGTTGGTGTCTGTCCTCTCGCCTTGCCAACTAACTAGGACTACGGATGCTTCCCAACGTTTCGCCGTCAACTACGGCTTCATCAGGGGAACTGCGTTATGGCAGCACTTGGACCAGGCACAACGGAAGGCGTGTCACGTTCAAGTTAGGTTTAGGGTTAGCGGGCAGTTTTGTGCTTAGGTACTCATTTCTAGAGTTTAGTTTCACGAGAAGCTGCCACTTTTATTTGGCCCACGCCTTGAGTTGGTGTCTGTCCTCTCGCCTTGCCAACTAACTAGGACTACGGATGCTTCCCAACGTTTCGCCGTCAACTACGGCTTCATCAGGGGAACTGCGTTATGGCAGCACTTGGACCAGGCACAACGGAAGGCGTGTCACGTTCAAGTTAGGTTTAGGGTTAGCGGGCAGTTTTGTGCTTAGGTACTCATTTCTAGAGTTTAGTTTCACGAGAAGCTGCCACTTTTATTTGGCCCACGCCTTGAGTTGGTGTCTGTCCTCTCGCCTTGCCAACTAACTAGGACTACGGATGCTTCCCAACGTTTCGCCGTCAACTACGGCTTCATCAGGGGAACTGCGTTATGGCAGCACTTGGACCAGGCACAACGGAAGGCGTGTCACGTTCAAGTTAGGTTTAGGGTTAGCGGGCAGTTTTGTGCTTAGGTACTCATTTCTAGAGTTTAGTTTCACGAGAAGCTGCCACTTTTATTTGGCCCACGCCTTGAGTTGGTGTCTGTCCTCTCGCCTTGCCAACTAACTAGGACTACGGATGCTTCCCAACGTTTCGCCGTCAACTACGGCTTCATCAGGGGAACTGCGTTATGGCAGCACTTGGACCAGGCACAACGGAAGGCGTGTCACGTTCAAGTTAGGTTTAGGGTTAGCGGGCAGTTTTGTGCTTAGGTACTCATTTCTAGAGTTTAGTTTCACGAGAAGCTGCCACTTTTATTTGGCCCACGCCTTGAGTTGGTGTCTGTCCTCTCGCCTTGCCAACTAACTAGGACTACGGATGCTTCCCAACGTTTCGCCGTCAACTACGGCTTCATCAGGGGAACTGCGTTATGGCAGCACTTGGACCAGGCACAACGGAAGGCGTGTCACGTTCAAGTTAGGTTTAGGGTTAGCGGGCAGTTTTGTGCTTAGGTACTCATTTCTAGAGTTTAGTTTCACGAGAAGCTGCCACTTTTATTTGGCCCACGCCTTGAGTTGGTGTCTGTCCTCTCGCCTTGCCAACTAACTAGGACTACGGATGCTTCCCAACGTTTCGCCGTCAACTACGGCTTCATCAGGGGAACTGCGTTATGGCAGCACTTGGACCAGGCACAACGGAAGGCGTGTCACGTTCAAGTTAGGTTTAGGGTTAGCGGGCAGTTTTGTGCTTAGGTACTCATTTCTAGAGTTTAGTTTCACGAGAAGCTGCCACTTTTATTTGGCCCACGCCTTGAGTTGGTGTCTGTCCTCTCGCCTTGCCAACTAACTAGGACTACGGATGCTTCCCAACGTTTCGCCGTCAACTACGGCTTCATCAGGGGAACTGCGTTATGGCAGCACTTGGACCAGGCACAACGGAAGGCGTGTCACGTTCAAGTTAGGTTTAGGGTTAGCGGGCAGTTTTGTGCTTAGGTACTCATTTCTAGAGTTTAGTTTCACGAGAAGCTGCCACTTTTATTTGGCCCACGCCTTGAGTTGGTGTCTGTCCTCTCGCCTTGCCAACTAACTAGGACTACGGATGCT
>NW_027141119.1:80000-90000 GCF_036365525.1 Heterodontus francisci | reverse complement strand
AAGCTGCCACTTTTATTTGGCCCACGCCTTGAGTTGGTGTCTGTCCTCTCGCCTTGCCAACTAACTAGGACTACGGATGCTTCCCAACGTTTCGCCGTCAACTACGGCTTCATCAGGGGAACTGCGTTATGGCAGCACTTGGACCAGGCACAACGGAAGGCGTGTCACTTTCAAGTTAGGTTTAGGGTTAGCGGGCAGTTTTGTGCTTAGGTACTCATTTCTAGAGTTTAGTTTCACGAGAAGCTGCCACTTTTATTTGGCCCACGCCTTGAGTTGGTGTCTGTCCTCTCGCCTTGCCAACTAACTAGGACTACGGATGCTTCCCAACGTTTCGCCGTCAACTACGGCTTCATCAGGGGAACTGCGTTATGGCAGCACTTGGACCAGGCACAACGGAAGGCGTGTCACTTTCAAGTTAGGTTTAGGGTTAGCGGGCAGTTTTGTGCTTAGGTACTCATTTCTAGAGTTTAGTTTCACGAGAAGCTGCCACTTTTATTTGGCCCACGCCTTGAGTTGGTGTCTGTCCTCTCGCCTTGCCAACTAACTAGGACTACGGATGCTTCCCAACGTTTCGCCGTCAACTACGGCTTCATCAGGGGAACTGCGTTATGGCAGCACTTGGACCAGGCACAACGGAAGGCGTGTCACTTTCAAGTTAGGTTTAGGGTTAGCGGGCAGTTTTGTGCTTAGGTACTCATTTCTAGAGTTTAGTTTCACGAGAAGCTGCCACTTTTATTTGGCCCACGCCTTGAGTTGGTGTCTGTCCTCTCGCCTTGCCAACTAACTAGGACTACGGATGCTTCCCAACGTTTCGCCGTCAACTACGGCTTCATCAGGGGAACTGCGTTATGGCAGCACTTGGACCAGGCACAACGGAAGGCGTGTCACTTTCAAGTTAGGTTTAGGGTTAGCGGGCAGTTTTGTGCTTAGGTACTCATTTCTAGAGTTTAGTTTCACGAGAAGCTGCCACTTTTATTTGGCCCACGCCTTGAGTTGGTGTCTGTCCTCTCGCCTTGCCAACTAACTAGGACTACGGATGCTTCCCAACGTTTCGCCGTCAACTACGGCTTCATCAGGGGAACTGCGTTATGGCAGCACTTGGACCAGGCACAACGGAAGGCGTGTCACTTTCAAGTTAGGTTTAGGGTTAGCGGGCAGTTTTGTGCTTAGGTACTCATTTCTAGAGTTTAGTTTCACGAGAAGCTGCCACTTTTATTTGGCCCACGCCTTGAGTTGGTGTCTGTCCTCTCGCCTTGCCAACTAACTAGGACTACGGATGCTTCCCAACGTTTCGCCGTCAACTACGGCTTCATCAGGGGAACTGCGTTATGGCAGCACTTGGACCAGGCACAACGGAAGGCGTGTCACTTTCAAGTTAGGTTTAGGGTTAGCGGGCAGTTTTGTGCTTAGGTACTCATTTCTAGAGTTTAGTTTCACGAGAAGCTGCCACTTTTATTTGGCCCACGCCTTGAGTTGGTGTCTGTCCTCTCGCCTTGCCAACTAACTAGGACTACGGATGCTTCCCAACGTTTCGCCGTCAACTACGGCTTCATCAGGGGAACTGCGTTATGGCAGCACTTGGACCAGGCACAACGGAAGGCGTGTCACTTTCAAGTTAGGTTTAGGGTTAGCGGGCAGTTTTGTGCTTAGGTACTCATTTCTAGAGTTTAGTTTCACGAGAAGCTGCCACTTTTATTTGGCCCACGCCTTGAGTTGGTGTCTGTCCTCTCGCCTTGCCAACTAACTAGGACTACGGATGCTTCCCAACGTTTCGCCGTCAACTACGGCTTCATCAGGGGAACTGCGTTATGGCAGCACTTGGACCAGGCACAACGGAAGGCGTGTCACTTTCAAGTTAGGTTTAGGGTTAGCGGGCAGTTTTGTGCTTAGGTACTCATTTCTAGAGTTTAGTTTCACGAGAAGCTGCCACTTTTATTTGGCCCACGCCTTGAGTTGGTGTCTGTCCTCTCGCCTTGCCAACTAACTAGGACTACGGATGCTTCCCAACGTTTCGCCGTCAACTACGGCTTCATCAGGGGAACTGCGTTATGGCAGCACTTGGACCAGGCACAACGGAAGGCGTGTCACTTTCAAGTTAGGTTTAGGGTTAGCGGGCAGTTTTGTGCTTAGGTACTCATTTCTAGAGTTTAGTTTCACGAGAAGCTGCCACTTTTTTTGGCCCACGCCTTGAGTTGGTGTCTGTCCTCTCGCCTTGCCAACTAACTAGGACTACGGATGCTTCCCAACGTTTCGCCGTCAACTACGGCTTCATCAGGGGAACTGCGTTATGGCAGCACTTGGACCAGGCACAACGGAAGGCGTGTCACTTTCAAGTTAGGTTTAGGGTTAGCGGGCAGTTTTGTGCTTAGGTACTCATTTCTAGAGTTTAGTTTCACGAGAAGCTGCCACTTTTATTTGGCCCACGCCTTGAGTTGGTGTCTGTCCTCTCGCCTTGCCAACTAACTAGGACTACGGATGCTTCCCAACGTTTCGCCGTCAACTACGGCTTCATCAGGGGAACTGCGTTATGGCAGCACTTGGACCAGGCACAACGGAAGGCGTGTCACTTTCAAGTTAGGTTTAGGGTTAGCGGGCAGTTTTGTGCTTAGGTACTCATTTCTAGAGTTTAGTTTCACGAGAAGCTGCCACTTTTATTTGGCCCACGCCTTGAGTTGGTGTCTGTCCTCTCGCCTTGCCAACTAACTAGGACTACGGATGCTTCCCAACGTTTCGCCGTCAACTACGGCTTCATCAGGGGAACTGCGTTATGGCAGCACTTGGACCAGGCACAACGGAAGGCGTGTCACTTTCAAGTTAGGTTTAGGGTTAGCGGGCAGTTTTGTGCTTAGGTACTCATTTCTAGAGTTTAGTTTCACGAGAAGCTGCCACTTTTATTTGGCCCACGCCTTGAGTTGGTGTCTGTCCTCTCGCCTTGCCAACTAACTAGGACTACGGATGCTTCCCAACGTTTCGCCGTCAACTACGGCTTCATCAGGGGAACTGCGTTATGGCAGCACTTGGACCAGGCACAACGGAAGGCGTGTCACTTTCAAGTTAGGTTTAGGGTTAGCGGGCAGTTTTGTGCTTAGGTACTCATTTCTAGAGTTTAGTTTCACGAGAAGCTGCCACTTTTATTTGGCCCACGCCTTGAGTTGGTGTCTGTCCTCTCGCCTTGCCAACTAACTAGGACTACGGATGCTTCCCAACGTTTCGCCGTCAACTACGGCTTCATCAGGGGAACTGCGTTATGGCAGCACTTGGACCAGGCACAACGGAAGGCGTGTCACTTTCAAGTTAGGTTTAGGGTTAGCGGGCAGTTTTGTGCTTAGGTACTCATTTCTAGAGTTTAGTTTCACGAGAAGCTGCCACTTTTATTTGGCCCACGCCTTGAGTTGGTGTCTGTCCTCTCGCCTTGCCAACTAACTAGGACTACGGATGCTTCCCAACGTTTCGCCGTCAACTACGGCTTCATCAGGGGAACTGCGTTATGGCAGCACTTGGACCAGGCACAACGGAAGGCGTGTCACTTTCAAGTTAGGTTTAGGGTTAGCGGGCAGTTTTGTGCTTAGGTACTCATTTCTAGAGTTTAGTTTCACGAGAAGCTGCCACTTTTATTTGGCCCACGCCTTGAGTTGGTGTCTGTCCTCTCGCCTTGCCAACTAACTAGGACTACGGATGCTTCCCAACGTTTCGCCGTCAACTACGGCTTCATCAGGGGAACTGCGTTATGGCAGCACTTGGACCAGGCACAACGGAAGGTCGTGTCACTTTCAAGTTAGGTTTAGGGTTAGCGGGCAGTTTTGTGCTTAGGTACTCATTTCTAGAGTTTAGTTTCACGAGAAGCTGCCACTTTTATTTGGCCCACGCCTTGAGTTGGTGTCTGTCCTCTCGCCTTGCCAACTAACTAGGACTACGGATGCTTCCCAACGTTTCGCCGTCAACTACGGCTTCATCAGGGGAACTGCGTTATGGCAGCACTTGGACCAGGCACAACGGAAGGCGTGTCACTTTCAAGTTAGGTTTAGGGTTAGCGGGCAGTTTTGTGCTTAGGTACTCATTTCTAGAGTTTAGTTTCACGAGAAGCTGCCACTTTTATTTGGCCCACGCCTTGAGTTGGTGTCTGTCCTCTCGCCTTGCCAACTAACTAGGACTACGGATGCTTCCCAACGTTTCGCCGTCAACTACGGCTTCATCAGGGGAACTGCGTTATGGCAGCACTTGGACCAGGCACAACGGAAGGCGTGTCACTTTCAAGTTAGGTTTAGGGTTAGCGGGCAGTTTTGTGCTTAGGTACTCATTTCTAGAGTTTAGTTTCACGAGAAGCTGCCACTTTTATTTGGCCCACGCCTTGAGTTGGTGTCTGTCCTCTCGCCTTGCCAACTAACTAGGACTACGGATGCTTCCCAACGTTTCGCCGTCAACTACGGCTTCATCAGGGGAACTGCGTTATGGCAGCACTTGGACCAGGCACAACGGAAGGCGTGTCACTTTCAAGTTAGGTTTAGGGTTAGCGGGCAGTTTTGTGCTTAGGTACTCATTTCTAGAGTTTAGTTTCACGAGAAGCTGCCACTTTTATTTGGCCCACGCCTTGAGTTGGTGTCTGTCCTCTCGCCTTGCCAACTAACTAGGACTACGGATGCTTCCCAACGTTTCGCCGTCAACTACGGCTTCATCAGGGGAACTGCGTTATGGCAGCACTTGGACCAGGCACAACGGAAGGCGTGTCACTTTCAAGTTAGGTTTAGGGTTAGCGGGCAGTTTTGTGCTTAGGTACTCATTTCTAGAGTTTAGTTTCACGAGAAGCTGCCACTTTTATTTGGCCCACGCCTTGAGTTGGTGTCTGTCCTCTCGCCTTGCCAACTAACTAGGACTACGGATGCTTCCCAACGTTTCGCCGTCAACTACGGCTTCATCAGGGGAACTGCGTTATGGCAGCACTTGGACCAGGCACAACGGAAGGCGTGTCACTTTCAAGTTAGGTTTAGGGTTAGCGGGCAGTTTTGTGCTTAGGTACTCATTTCTAGAGTTTAGTTTCACGAGAAGCTGCCACTTTTATTTGGCCCACGCCTTGAGTTGGTGTCTGTCCTCTCGCCTTGCCAACTAACTAGGACTACGGATGCTTCCCAACGTTTCGCCGTCAACTACGGCTTCATCAGGGGAACTGCGTTATGGCAGCACTTGGACCAGGCACAACGGAAGGCGTGTCACTTTCAAGTTAGGTTTAGGGTTAGCGGGCAGTTTTGTGCTTAGGTACTCATTTCTAGAGTTTAGTTTCACGAGAAGCTGCCACTTTTATTTGGCCCACGCCTTGAGTTGGTGTCTGTCCTCTCGCCTTGCCAACTAACTAGGACTACGGATGCTTCCCAACGTTTCGCCGTCAACTACGGCTTCATCAGGGGAACTGCGTTATGGCAGCACTTGGACCAGGCACAACGGAAGGCGTGTCACTTTCAAGTTAGGTTTAGGGTTAGCGGGCAGTTTTGTGCTTAGGTACTCATTTCTAGAGTTTAGTTTCACGAGAAGCTGCCACTTTTATTTGGCCCACGCCTTGAGTTGGTGTCTGTCCTCTCGCCTTGCCAACTAACTAGGACTACGGATGCTTCCCAACGTTTCGCCGTCAACTACGGCTTCATCAGGGGAACTGCGTTATGGCAGCACTTGGACCAGGCACAACGGAAGGCGTGTCACTTTCAAGTTAGGTTTAGGGTTAGCGGGCAGTTTTGTGCTTAGGTACTCATTTCTAGAGTTTAGTTTCACGAGAAGCTGCCACTTTTATTTGGCCCACGCCTTGAGTTGGTGTCTGTCCTCTCGCCTTGCCAACTAACTAGGACTACGGATGCTTCCCAACGTTTCGCCGTCAACTACGGCTTCATCAGGGGAACTGCGTTATGGCAGCACTTGGACCAGGCACAACGGAAGGCGTGTCACTTTCAAGTTAGGTTTAGGGTTAGCGGGCAGTTTTGTGCTTAGGTACTCATTTCTAGAGTTTAGTTTCACGAGAAGCTGCCACTTTTATTTGGCCCACGCCTTGAGTTGGTGTCTGTCCTCTCGCCTTGCCAACTAACTAGGACTACGGATGCTTCCCAACGTTTCGCCGTCAACTACGGCTTCATCAGGGGAACTGCGTTATGGCAGCACTTGGACCAGGCACAACGGAAGGCGTGTCACTTTCAAGTTAGGTTTAGGGTTAGCGGGCAGTTTTGTGCTTAGGTACTCATTTCTAGAGTTTAGTTTCACGAGAAGCTGCCACTTTTATTTGGCCCACGCCTTGAGTTGGTGTCTGTCCTCTCGCCTTGCCAACTAACTAGGACTACGGATGCTTCCCAACGTTTCGCCGTCAACTACGGCTTCATCAGGGGAACTGCGTTATGGCAGCACTTGGACCAGGCACAACGGAAGGCGTGTCACTTTCAAGTTAGGTTTAGGGTTAGCGGGCAGTTTTGTGCTTAGGTACTCATTTCTAGAGTTTAGTTTCACGAGAAGCTGCCACTTTTATTTGGCCCACGCCTTGAGTTGGTGTCTGTCCTCTCGCCTTGCCAACTAACTAGGACTACGGATGCTTCCCAACGTTTCGCCGTCAACTACGGCTTCATCAGGGGAACTGCGTTATGGCAGCACTTGGACCAGGCACAACGGAAGGCGTGTCACTTTCAAGTTAGGTTTAGGGTTAGCGGGCAGTTTTGTGCTTAGGTACTCATTTCTAGAGTTTAGTTTCACGAGAAGCTGCCACTTTTATTTGGCCCACGCCTTGAGTTGGTGTCTGTCCTCTCGCCTTGCCAACTAACTAGGACTACGGATGCTTCCCAACGTTTCGCCGTCAACTACGGCTTCATCAGGGGAACTGCGTTATGGCAGCACTTGGACCAGGCACAACGGAAGGCGTGTCACTTTCAAGTTAGGTTTAGGGTTAGCGGGCAGTTTTGTGCTTAGGTACTCATTTCTAGAGTTTAGTTTCACGAGAAGCTGCCACTTTTATTTGGCCCACGCCTTGAGTTGGTGTCTGTCCTCTCGCCTTGCCAACTAACTAGGACTACGGATGCTTCCCAACGTTTCGCCGTCAACTACGGCTTCATCAGGGGAACTGCGTTATGGCAGCACTTGGACCAGGCACAACGGAAGGCGTGTCACTTTCAAGTTAGGTTTAGGGTTAGCGGGCAGTTTTGTGCTTAGGTACTCATTTCTAGAGTTTAGTTTCACGAGAAGCTGCCACTTTTATTTGGCCCACGCCTTGAGTTGGTGTCTGTCCTCTCGCCTTGCCAACTAACTAGGACTACGGATGCTTCCCAACGTTTCGCCGTCAACTACGGCTTCATCAGGGGAACTGCGTTATGGCAGCACTTGGACCAGGCACAACGGAAGGCGTGTCACTTTCAAGTTAGGTTTAGGGTTAGCGGGCAGTTTTGTGCTTAGGTACTCATTTCTAGAGTTTAGTTTCACGAGAAGCTGCCACTTTTATTTGGCCCACGCCTTGAGTTGGTGTCTGTCCTCTCGCCTTGCCAACTAACTAGGACTACGGATGCTTCCCAACGTTTCGCCGTCAACTACGGCTTCATCAGGGGAACTGCGTTATGGCAGCACTTGGACCAGGCACAACGGAAGGCGTGTCACTTTCAAGTTAGGTTTAGGGTTAGCGGGCAGTTTTGTGCTTAGGTACTCATTTCTAGAGTTTAGTTTCACGAGAAGCTGCCACTTTTATTTGGCCCACGCCTTGAGTTGGTGTCTGTCCTCTCGCCTTGCCAACTAACTAGGACTACGGATGCTTCCCAACGTTTCGCCGTCAACTACGGCTTCATCAGGGGAACTGCGTTATGGCAGCACTTGGACCAGGCACAACGGAAGGCGTGTCACTTTCAAGTTAGGTTTAGGGTTAGCGGGCAGTTTTGTGCTTAGGTACTCATTTCTAGAGTTTAGTTTCACGAGAAGCTGCCACTTTTATTTGGCCCACGCCTTGAGTTGGTGTCTGTCCTCTCGCCTTGCCAACTAACTAGGACTACGGATGCTTCCCAACGTTTCGCCGTCAACTACGGCTTCATCAGGGGAACTGCGTTATGGCAGCACTTGGACCAGGCACAACGGAAGGCGTGTCACTTTCAAGTTAGGTTTAGGGTTAGCGGGCAGTTTTGTGCTTAGGTACTCATTTCTAGAGTTTAGTTTCACGAGAAGCTGCCACTTTTATTTGGCCCACGCCTTGAGTTGGTGTCTGTCCTCTCGCCTTGCCAACTAACTAGGACTACGGATGCTTCCCAACGTTTCGCCGTCAACTACGGCTTCATCAGGGGAACTGCGTTATGGCAGCACTTGGACCAGGCACAACGGAAGGCGTGTCACTTTCAAGTTAGGTTTAGGGTTAGCGGGCAGTTTTGTGCTTAGGTACTCATTTCTAGAGTTTAGTTTCACGAGAAGCTGCCACTTTTATTTGGCCCACGCCTTGAGTTGGTGTCTGTCCTCTCGCCTTGCCAACTAACTAGGACTACGGATGCTTCCCAACGTTTCGCCGTCAACTACGGCTTCATCAGGGGAACTGCGTTATGGCAGCACTTGGACCAGGCACAACGGAAGGCGTGTCACTTTCAAGTTAGGTTTAGGGTTAGCGGGCAGTTTTGTGCTTAGGTACTCATTTCTAGAGTTTAGTTTCACGAGAAGCTGCCACTTTTATTTGGCCCACGCCTTGAGTTGGTGTCTGTCCTCTCGCCTTGCCAACTAACTAGGACTACGGATGCTTCCCAACGTTTCGCCGTCAACTACGGCTTCATCAGGGGAACTGCGTTATGGCAGCACTTGGACCAGGCACAACGGAAGGCGTGTCACTTTCAAGTTAGGTTTAGGGTTAGCGGGCAGTTTTGTGCTTAGGTACTCATTTCTAGAGTTTAGTTTCACGAGAAGCTGCCACTTTTATTTGGCCCACGCCTTGAGTTGGTGTCTGTCCTCTCGCCTTGCCAACTAACTAGGACTACGGATGCTTCCCAACGTTTCGCCGTCAACTACGGCTTCATCAGGGGAACTGCGTTATGGCAGCACTTGGACCAGGCACAACGGAAGGCGTGTCACTTTCAAGTTAGGTTTAGGGTTAGCGGGCAGTTTTGTGCTTAGGTACTCATTTCTAGAGTTTAGTTTCACGAGAAGCTGCCACTTTTATTTGGCCCACGCCTTGAGTTGGTGTCTGTCCTCTCGCCTTGCCAACTAACTAGGACTACGGATGCTTCCCAACGTTTCGCCGTCAACTACGGCTTCATCAGGGGAACTGCGTTATGGCAGCACTTGGACCAGGCACAACGGAAGGCGTGTCACTTTCAAGTTAGGTTTAGGGTTAGCGGGCAGTTTTGTGCTTAGGTACTCATTTCTAGAGTTTAGTTTCACGAGAAGCTGCCACTTTTATTTGGCCCACGCCTTGAGTTGGTGTCTGTCCTCTCGCCTTGCCAACTAACTAGGACTACGGATGCTTCCCAACGTTTCGCCGTCAACTACGGCTTCATCAGGGGAACTGCGTTATGGCAGCACTTGGACCAGGCACAACGGAAGGCGTGTCACTTTCAAGTTAGGTTTAGGGTTAGCGGGCAGTTTTGTGCTTAGGTACTCATTTCTAGAGTTTAGTTTCACGAGAAGCTGCCACTTTTATTTGGCCCACGCCTTGAGTTGGTGTCTGTCCTCTCGCCTTGCCAACTAACTAGGACTACGGATGCTTCCCAACGTTTCGCCGTCAACTACGGCTTCATCAGGGGAACTGCGTTATGGCAGCACTTGGACCAGGCACAACGGAAGGCGTGTCACTTTCAAGTTAGGTTTAGGGTTAGCGGGCAGTTTTGTGCTTAGGTACTCATTTCTAGAGTTTAGTTTCACGAGAAGCTGCCACTTTTATTTGGCCCACGCCTTGAGTTGGTGTCTGTCCTCTCGCCTTGCCAACTAACTAGGACTACGGATGCTTCCCAACGTTTCGCCGTCAACTACGGCTTCATCAGGGGAACTGCGTTATGGCAGCACTTGGACCAGGCACAACGGAAGG
>NW_027141119.1:62500-65000 GCF_036365525.1 Heterodontus francisci | reverse complement strand
TTATGGCAGCACTTGGACCAGGCACAACGGAAGGCGTGTCACTTTCAAGTTAGGTTTAGGGTAGGCGGGCAGTTTTGTGTTTATAATACTCATTTCTAGAGTTTAGTTTCACGAGAAGCTGCCACTTTTATTTGGCCCACGCCTTGAGTTGGTGTCTGTCCGCTCGCCTTGCCAACTAACTAGGACTACGGATGCTTCCCAACGTTTCGCCGTCAACTACGGCTTCATCAGGGGAACTGCATTATGGCAGCACTTGGACCAGGCACAACGGAAGGCGTGTCACTTTCAAGTTAGGTTTAGGGTAGGCGGGCAGTTTTGTGTTTATAATACTCATTTCTAGAGTTTAGTTTCACGAGAAGCTGCCACTTTTATTTGGCCCACGCCTTGAGTTGGTGTCTGTCCGCTCGCCTTGCCAACTAACTAGGACTACGGATGCTTCCCAACGTTTCGCCGTCAACTACGGCTTCATCAGGGGAACTGCATTATGGCAGCACTTGGACCAGGCACAACGGAAGGCGTGTCACTTTCAAGTTAGGTTTAGGGTAGGCGGGCAGTTTTGTGTTTATAATACTCATTTCTAGAGTTTAGTTTCACGAGAAGCTGCCACTTTTATTTGGCCCACGCCTTGAGTTGGTGTCTGTCCGCTCGCCTTGCCAACTAACTAGGACTACGGATGCTTCCCAACGTTTCGCCGTCAACTACGGCTTCATCAGGGGAACTGCATTATGGCAGCACTTGGACCAGGCACAACGGAAGGTGTGTCACTTTCAAGTTAGGTTTAGGGTAGGCGGGCAGTTTTGTGTTTATAATACTCATTTCTAGAGTTTAGTTTCACGAGAAGCTGCCACTTTTATTTGGCCCACGCCTTGAGTTGGTGTCTGTCCGCTCGCCTTGCCAACTAACTAGGACTACGGATGCTTCCCAACGTTTCGCCGTCAACTACGGCTTCATCAGGGGAACTGCATTATGGCAGCACTTGGACCAGGCACAACGGAAGGCGTGTCACTTTCAAGTTAGGTTTAGGGTAGGCGGGCAGTTTTGTGTTTATAATACTCATTTCTAGAGTTTAGTTTCACGAGAAGCTGCCACTTTTATTTGGCCCACGCCTTGAGTTGGTGTCTGTCCGCTCGCCTTGCCAACTAACTAGGACTACAGATGCTTCCCAACGTTTCGCCGTCAACTACGGCTTCATCAGGGGAACTGCATTATGGCAGCACTTGGACCAGGCACAACGGAAGGCGTGTCACTTTCAAGTTAGGTTTAGGGTAGGCGGGCAGTTTTGTGTTTATAATACTCATTTCTAGAGTTTAGTTTCACGAGAAGCTGCCACTTTTATTTGGCCCACGCCTTGAGTTGGTGTCTGTCCGCTCGCCTTGCCAACTAACTAGGACTACGGATGCTTCCCAACGTTTCGCCGTCAACTACGGCTTCATCAGGGGAACTGCATTATGGCAGCACTTGGACCAGGCACAACGGAAGGCGTGTCACTTTCAAGTTAGGTTTAGGGTAGGCGGGCAGTTTTGTGTTTATAATACTCATTTCTAGAGTTTAGTTTCACGAGAAGCTGCCACTTTTATTTGGCCCACGCCTTGAGTTGGTGTCTGTCCGCTCGCCTTGCCAACTAACTAGGACTACGGATGCTTCCCAACGTTTCGCCGTCAACTACGGCTTCATCAGGGGAACTGCATTATGGCAGCACTTGGACCAGGCACAACGGAAGGCGTGTCACTTTCAAGTTAGGTTTAGGGTAGGCGGGCAGTTTTGTGTTTATAATACTCATTTCTAGAGTTTAGTTTCACGAGAAGCTGCCACTTTTATTTGGCCCACGCCTTGAGTTGGTGTCTGTCCGCTCGCCTTGCCAACTAACTAGGACTACGGATGCTTCCCAACGTTTCGCCGTCAACTACGGCTTCATCAGGGGAACTGCATTATGGCAGCACTTGGACCAGGCACAACGGAAGGCGTGTCACTTTCAAGTTAGGTTTAGGGTAGGCGGGCAGTTTTGTGTTTATAATACTCATTTCTAGAGTTTAGATTCACGAGAAGCTGCCACTTTTATTTGGCCCACGCCTTGAGTTGGTGTCTGTCCGCTCGCCTTGCCAACTAACTAGGACTACGGATGCTTCCCAACGTTTCGCCGTCAACTACGGCTTCATCAGGGGAACTGCATTATGGCAGCACTTGGACCAGGCACAACGGAAGGCGTGTCACTTTCAAGTTAGGTTTAGGGTAGGCGGGCAGTTTTGTGTTTATAATACTCATTTCTAGAGTTTAGTTTCACGAGAAGCTGCCACTTTTATTTGGCCCACGCCTTGAGTTGGTGTCTGTCCGCTCGCCTTGCCAACTAACTAGGACTACGGATGCTTCCCAACGTTTCGCCGTCAACTACGCCTTCATCAGGGGAACTGCATTATGGCAGCACTTGGACCAGGCACAACGGAAGGCGTGTCACTTTCAAGTTAGGTTTAGGGTAGGAGGGCAGTTTTGTGTTTATAATACT
>NW_027141119.1:52500-57500 GCF_036365525.1 Heterodontus francisci | reverse complement strand
TTCTAGAGTTTAGTTTCACGAGAAGCTGCCACTTTTATTTGGCCCACGCCTTGAGTTGGTGTCTGTCCGCTCGCCTTGCCAACTAACTAGGACTACGGATGCTTCCCAACGTTTCGCCGTCAACTACGGCTTCATCAGGGGAACTGCATTATGGCAGCACTTGGACCAGGCACAACGGAAGGCGTGTCACTTTCAAGTTAGGTTTAGGGTAAGCGGGCAGTTTTGTGTTTATAATACTCATTTCTAGAGTTTAGTTTCACGAGAAGCTGCCACTTTTATTTGGCCCACGCCTTGAGTTGGTGTCTGTCCGCTCGCCTTGCCACTAACTAGGACTACGGATGCTTCCCAACGTTTCGCCGTCAACTACGGCTTCATCAGGGGAACTGCATTATGGCAGCACTTGGACCAGGCACAACGGAAGGCGTGTCACTTTCAAGTTAGGTTTAGGGTAAGCGGGCAGTTTTGTGTTTATAATACTCATTTCTAGAGTTTAGTTTCACGAGAAGCTGCCACTTTTATTTGGCCCACGCCTTGAGTTGGTGTCTGTCCGCTCGCCTTGCCAACTAACTAGGACTACGGATGCTTCCCAACGTTTCGCCGTCAACTACGGCTTCATCAGGGGAACTGCATTATGGCAGCACTTGGACCAGGCACAACGGAAGGCGTGTCACTTTCAAGTTAGGTTTAGGGTAAGCGGGCAGTTTTGTGTTTATAATACTCATTTCTAGAGTTTAGTTTCACGAGAAGCTGCCACTTTTATTTGGCCCACGCCTTGAGTTGGTGTCTGTCCGCTCGCCTTGCCAACTAACTAGGACTACGGATGCTTCCCAACGTTTCGCCGTCAACTACGGCTTCATCAGGGGAACTGCATTATGGCAGCACTTGGACCAGGCACAACGGAAGGCGTGTCACTTTCAAGTTAGGTTTAGGGTAAGCGGGCAGTTTTGTGTTTATAATACTCATTTCTAGAGTTTAGTTTCACGAGAAGCTGCCACTTTTATTTGGCCCACGCCTTGAGTTGGTGTCTGTCCGCTCGCCTTGCCAACTAACTAGGACTACGGATGCTTCCCAACGTTTCGCCGTCAACTACGGCTTCATCAGGGGAACTGCATTATGGCAGCACTTGGACCAGGCACAACGGAAGGCGTGTCACTTTCAAGTTAGGTTTAGGGTAAGCGGGCAGTTTTGTGTTTATAATACTCATTTCTAGAGTTTAGTTTCACGAGAAGCTGCCACTTTTATTTGGCCCACGCCTTGAGTTGGTGTCTGTCCGCTCGCCTTGCCAACTAACTAGGACTACGGATGCTTCCCAACGTTTCGCCGTCAACTACGGCTTCATCAGGGGAACTGCATTATGGCAGCACTTGGACCAGGCACAACGGAAGGCGTGTCACTTTCAAGTTAGGTTTAGGGTAAGCGGGCAGTTTTGTGTTTATAATACTCATTTCTAGAGTTTAGTTTCACGAGAAGCTGCCACTTTTATTTGGCCCACGCCTTGAGTTGGTGTCTGTCCGCTCGCCTTGCCAACTAACTAGGACTACGGATGCTTCCCAACGTTTCGCCGTCAACTACGGCTTCATCAGGGGAACTGCATTATGGCAGCACTTGGACCAGGCACAACGGAAGGCGTGTCACTTTCAAGTTAGGTTTAGGGTAAGCGGGCAGTTTTGTGTTTATAATACTCATTTCTAGAGTTTAGTTTCACGAGAAGCTGCCACTTTTATTTGGCCCACGCCTTGAGTTGGTGTCTGTCCGCTCGCCTTGCCAACTAACTAGGACTACGGATGCTTCCCAACGTTTCGCCGTCAACTACGGCTTCATCAGGGGAACTGCATTATGGCAGCACTTGGACCAGGCACAACGGAAGGCGTGTCACTTTCAAGTTAGGTTTAGGGTAAGCGGGCAGTTTTGTGTTTATAATACTCATTTCTAGAGTTTAGTTTCACGAGAAGCTGCCACTTTTATTTGGCCCACGCCTTGAGTTGGTGTCTGTCCGCTCGCCTTGCCAACTAACTAGGACTACGGATGCTTCCCAACGTTTCGCCGTCAACTACGGCTTCATCAGGGGAACTGCATTATGGCAGCACTTGGACCAGGCACAACGGAAGGCGTGTCACTTTCAAGTTAGGTTTAGGGTAAGCGGGCAGTTTTGTGTTTATAATACTCATTTCTAGAGTTTAGTTTCACGAGAAGCTGCCACTTTTATTTGGCCCACGCCTTGAGTTGGTGTCTGTCCGCTCGCCTTGCCAACTAACTAGGACTACGGATGCTTCCCAACGTTTCGCCGTCAACTACGGCTTCATCAGGGGAACTGCATTATGGCAGCACTTGGACCAGGCACAACGGAAGGCGTGTCACTTTCAAGTTAGGTTTAGGGTAAGCGGGCAGTTTTGTGTTTATAATACTCATTTCTAGAGTTTAGTTTCACGAGAAGCTGCCACTTTTATTTGGCCCACGCCTTGAGTTGGTGTCTGTCCGCTCGCCTTGCCAACTAACTAGGACTACGGATGCTTCCCAACGTTTCGCCGTCAACTACGGCTTCATCAGGGGAACTGCATTATGGCAGCACTTGGACCAGGCACAACGGAAGGCGTGTCACTTTCAAGTTAGGTTTAGGGTAAGCGGGCAGTTTTGTGTTTATAATACTCATTTCTAGAGTTTAGTTTCACGAGAAGCTGCCACTTTTATTTGGCCCACGCCTTGAGTTGGTGTCTGTCCGCTCGCCTTGCCAACTAACTAGGACTACGGATGCTTCCCAACGTTTCGCCGTCAACTACGGCTTCATCAGGGGAACTGCATTATGGCAGCACTTGGACCAGGCACAACGGAAGGCGTGTCACTTTCAAGTTAGGTTTAGGGTAAGCGGGCAGTTTTGTGTTTATAATACTCATTTCTAGAGTTTAGTTTCACGAGAAGCTGCCACTTTTATTTGGCCCACGCCTTGAGTTGGTGTCTGTCCGCTCGCCTTGCCAACTAACTAGGACTACGGATGCTTCCCAACGTTTCGCCGTCAACTACGGCTTCATCAGGGGAACTGCATTATGGCAGCACTTGGACCAGGCACAACGGAAGGCGTGTCACTTTCAAGTTAGGTTTAGGGTTAGCGGGCAGTTTTGTGCTTAGGATACTCATTTCTAGAGTTTAGTTTCACGAGAAGCTGCCACTTTTATTTGGCCCACGCCTTGAGTTGGTGTCTGTCCTCTCGCCTTGCCAACTAACTAGGACTACGGATGCTTCCCAACGTTTCGCCGTCAACTACGGCTTCATCAGGGGAACTGCGTTATGGCAGCACTTGGACCAGGCACAACGGAAGGCGTGTCACTTTCAAGTTAGGTTTAGGGTTAGCGGGCAGTTTTGTGCTTAGGTACTCATTTCTAGAGTTTAGTTTCACGAGAAGCTGCCACTTTTATTTGGCCCACGCCTTGAGTTGGTGTCTGTCCTCTCGCCTTGCCAACTAACTAGGACTACGGATGCTTCCCAACGTTTCGCCGTCAACTACGGCTTCATCAGGGGAACTGCGTTATGGCAGCACTTGGACCAGGCACAACGGAAGGCGTGTCACTTTCAAGTTAGGTTTAGGGTTAGCGGGCAGTTTTGTGCTTAGGTACTCATTTCTAGAGTTTAGTTTCACGAGAAGCTGCCACTTTTATTTGGCCCACGCCTTGAGTTGGTGTCTGTCCTCTCGCCTTGCCAACTAACTAGGACTACGGATGCTTCCCAACGTTTCGCCGTCAACTACGGCTTCATCAGGGGAACTGCGTTATGGCAGCACTTGGACCAGGCACAACGGAAGGCGTGTCACTTTCAAGTTAGGTTTAGGGTTAGCGGGCAGTTTTGTGCTTAGGTACTCATTTCTAGAGTTTAGTTTCACGAGAAGCTGCCACTTTTATTTGGCCCACGCCTTGAGTTGGTGTCTGTCCTCTCGCCTTGCCAACTAACTAGGACTACGGATGCTTCCCAACGTTTCGCCGTCAACTACGGCTTCATCAGGGGAACTGCGTTATGGCAGCACTTGGACCAGGCACAACGGAAGGCGTGTCACTTTCAAGTTAGGTTTAGGGTTAGCGGGCAGTTTTGTGCTTAGGTACTCATTTCTAGAGTTTAGTTTCACGAGAAGCTGCCACTTTTATTTGGCCCACGCCTTGAGTTGGTGTCTGTCCTCTCGCCTTGCCAACTAACTAGGACTACGGATGCTTCCCAACGGTTCGCCGTCAACTACGGCTTCATCAGGGGAACTGCGTTATGGCAGCACTTGGACCAGGCACAACGGAAGGCGTGTCACTTTCAAGTTAGGTTTAGGGTTAGCGGGCAGTTTTGTGCTTAGGTACTCATTTCTAGAGTTTAGTTTCACGAGAAGCTGCCACTTTTATTTGGCCCACGCCTTGAGTTGGTGTCTGTCCTCTCGCCTTGCCAACTAACTAGGACTACGGATGCTTCCCAACGTTTCGCCGTCAACTACGGCTTCATCAGGGGAACTGCGTTATGGCAGCACTTGGACCAGGCACAACGGAAGGCGTGTCACTTTCAAGTTAGGTTTAGGGTTAGCGGGCAGTTTTGTGCTTAGGTACTCATTTCTAGAGTTTAGTTTCACGAGAAGCTGCCACTTTTATTTGGCCCACGCCTTGAGTTGGTGTCTGTCCTCTCGCCTTGCCAACTAACTAGGACTACGGATGCTTCCCAACGTTTCGCCGTCAACTACGGCTTCATCAGGGGAACTGCGTTATGGCAGCACTTGGACCAGGCACAACGGAAGGCGTGTCACTTTCAAGTTAGGTTTAGGGTTAGCGGGCAGTTTTGTGCTTAGGTACTCATTTCTAGAGTTTAGTTTCACGAGAAGCTGCCACTTTTATTTGGCCCACGCCTTGAGTTGGTGTCTGTCCTCTCGCCTTGCCAACTAACTAGGACTACGGATGCTTCCCAACGTTTCGCCGTCAACTACGGCTTCATCAGGGGAACTGCGTTATGGCAGCACTTGGACCAGGCACAACGGAAGGCGTGTC
>NW_027141119.1:42500-45000 GCF_036365525.1 Heterodontus francisci | reverse complement strand
GGGAACTGCGTTATGGCAGCACTTGGACCAGGCACAACGGAAGGCGTGTCACTTTCAAGTTAGGTTTAGGGTTAGCGGGCAGTTTTGTGCTTAGGTACTCATTTCTAGAGTTTAGTTTCACGAGAAGCTGCCACTTTTATTTGGCCCACGCCTTGAGTTGGTGTCTGTCCTCTCGCCTTGCCAACTAACTAGGACTACGGATGCTTCCCAACGTTTCGCCGTCAACTACGGCTTCATCAGGGGAACTGCGTTATGGCAGCACTTGGACCAGGCACAACGGAAGGCGTGTCACTTTCAAGTTAGGTTTAGGGTTAGCGGGCAGTTTTGTGCTTAGGTACTCATTTCTAGAGTTTAGTTTCACGAGAAGCTGCCACTTTTATTTGGCCCACGCCTTGAGTTGGTGTCTGTCCTCTCGCCTTGCCAACTAACTAGGACTACGGATGCTTCCCAACGTTTCGCCGTCAACTACGGCTTCATCAGGGGAACTGCGTTATGGCAGCACTTGGACCAGGCACAACGGAAGGCGTGTCACTTTCAAGTTAGGTTTAGGGTTAGCGGGCAGTTTTGTGCTTAGGTACTCATTTCTAGAGTTTAGTTTCACGAGAAGCTGCCACTTTTATTTGGCCCACGCCTTGAGTTGGTGTCTGTCCTCTCGCCTTGCCAACTAACTAGGACTACGGATGCTTCCCAACGTTTCGCCGTCAACTACGGCTTCATCAGGGGAACTGCGTTATGGCAGCACTTGGACCAGGCACAACGGAAGGCGTGTCACTTTCAAGTTAGGTTTAGGGTTAGCGGGCAGTTTTGTGCTTAGGTACTCATTTCTAGAGTTTAGTTTCACGAGAAGCTGCCACTTTTATTTGGCCCACGCCTTGAGTTGGTGTCTGTCCTCTCGCCTTGCCAACTAACTAGGACTACGGATGCTTCCCAACGTTTCGCCGTCAACTACGGCTTCATCAGGGAAACTGCGTTATGGCAGCACTTGGACCAGGCACAACGGAAGGCGTGTCACTTTCAAGTTAGGTTTAGGGTTAGCGGGCAGTTTTGTGCTTAGGTACTCATTTCTAGAGTTTAGTTTCACGAGAAGCTGCCACTTTTATTTGGCCCACGCCTTGAGTTGGTGTCTGTCCTCTCGCCTTGCCAACTAACTAGGACTACGGATGCTTCCCAACGTTTCGCCGTCAACTACGGCTTCATCAGGGGAACTGCGTTATGGCAGCACTTGGACCAGGCACAACGGAAGGCGTGTCACTTTCAAGTTAGGTTTAGGGTTAGCGGGCAGTTTTGTGCTTAGGTACTCATTTCTAGAGTTTAGTTTCACGAGAAGCTGCCACTTTTATTTGGCCCACGCCTTGAGTTGGTGTCTGTCCTCTCGCCTTGCCAACTAACTAGGACTACGGATGCTTCCCAACGTTTCGCCGTCAACTACGGCTTCATCAGGGGAACTGCGTTATGGCAGCACTTGGACCAGGCACAACGGAAGGCGTGTCACTTTCAAGTTAGGTTTAGGGTTAGCGGGCAGTTTTGTGCTTAGGTACTCATTTCTAGAGTTTAGTTTCACGAGAAGCTGCCACTTTTATTTGGCCCACGCCTTGAGTTGGTGTCTGTCCTCTCGCCTTGCCAACTAACTAGGACTACGGATGCTTCCCAACGTTTCGCCGTCAACTACGGCTTCATCAGGGGAACTGCGTTATGGCAGCACTTGGACCAGGCACAACGGAAGGCGTGTCACTTTCAAGTTAGGTTTAGGGTTAGCGGGCAGTTTTGTGCTTAGGTACTCATTTCTAGAGTTTAGTTTCACGAGAAGCTGCCACTTTTATTTGGCCCACGCCTTGAGTTGGTGTCTGTCCTCTCGCCTTGCCAACTAACTAGGACTACGGATGCTTCCCAACGTTTCGCCGTCAACTACGGCTTCATCAGGGGAACTGCGTTATGGCAGCACTTGGACCAGGCACAACGGAAGGCGTGTCACTTTCAAGTTAGGTTTAGGGTTAGCGGGCAGTTTTGTGCTTAGGTACTCATTTCTAGAGTTTAGTTTCACGAGAAGCTGCCACTTTTATTTGGCCCACGCCTTGAGTTGGTGTCTGTCCTCTCGCCTTGCCAACTAACTAGGACTACGGATGCTTCCCAACGTTTCGCCGTCAACTACGGCTTCATCAGGGGAACTGCGTTATGGCAGCACTTGGACCAGGCACAACGGAAGGCGTGTCACTTTCAAGTTAGGTTTAGGGTTAGCGGGCAGTTTTGTGCTTAGGTACTCATTTCTAGAGTTTAGTTTCACGAGAAGCTGCCACTTTTATTTGGCCCACGCCTTGAGTTGGTGTCTGTCCTCTCGCCTTGCCAACTAACTAGGACTACGGATGCTTCCCAACGTTTCGCCGTCAACTACGGCTTCATCAGGGGAACTGCGTTATGGCAGCACTTGGACCAGGCACAACGGAAGGCGTGTCACTTTCAAGTTAGGTTTAGGGTTAGCGGGCAGTTTTGTGCTTAGGTACTC
>NW_027141119.1:30000-35000 GCF_036365525.1 Heterodontus francisci | reverse complement strand
TCAACTACGGCTTCATCAGGGGAACTGCGTTATGGCAGCACTTGGACCAGGCACAACGGAAGGCGTGTCACTTTCAAGTTAGGTTTAGGGTTAGCGGGCAGTTTTGTGCTTAGGTACTCATTTCTAGAGTTTAGTTTCACGAGAAGCTGCCACTTTTATTTGGCCCACGCCTTGAGTTGGTGTCTGTCCTCTCGCCTTGCCAACTAACTAGGACTACGGATGCTTCCCAACGTTTCGCCGTCAACTACGGCTTCATCAGGGGAACTGCGTTATGGCAGCACTTGGACCAGGCACAACGGAAGGCGTGTCACTTTCAAGTTAGGTTTAGGGTTAGCGGGCAGTTTTGTGCTTAGGTACTCATTTCTAGAGTTTAGTTTCACGAGAAGCTGCCACTTTTATTTGGCCCACGCCTTGAGTTGGTGTCTGTCCTCTCGCCTTGCCAACTAACTAGGACTACGGATGCTTCCCAACGTTTCGCCGTCAACTACGGCTTCATCAGGGGAACTGCGTTATGGCAGCACTTGGACCAGGCACAACGGAAGGCGTGTCACTTTCAAGTTAGGTTTAGGGTTAGCGGGCAGTTTTGTGCTTAGGTACTCATTTCTAGAGTTTAGTTTCACGAGAAGCTGCCACTTTTATTTGGCCCACGCCTTGAGTTGGTGTCTGTCCTCTCGCCTTGCCAACTAACTAGGACTACGGATGCTTCCCAACGTTTCGCCGTCAACTACGGCTTCATCAGGGGAACTGCGTTATGGCAGCACTTGGACCAGGCACAACGGAAGGCGTGTCACTTTCAAGTTAGGTTTAGGGTTAGCGGGCAGTTTTGTGCTTAGGTACTCATTTCTAGAGTTTAGTTTCACGAGAAGCTGCCACTTTTATTTGGCCCACGCCTTGAGTTGGTGTCTGTCCTCTCGCCTTGCCAACTAACTAGGACTACGGATGCTTCCCAACGTTTCGCCGTCAACTACGGCTTCATCAGGGGAACTGCGTTATGGCAGCACTTGGACCAGGCACAACGGAAGGCGTGTCACTTTCAAGTTAGGTTTAGGGTTAGCGGGCAGTTTTGTGCTTAGGTACTCATTTCTAGAGTTTAGTTTCACGAGAAGCTGCCACTTTTATTTGGCCCACGCCTTGAGTTGGTGTCTGTCCTCTCGCCTTGCCAACTAACTAGGACTACGGATGCTTCCCAACGTTTCGCCGTCAACTACGGCTTCATCAGGGGAACTGCGTTATGGCAGCACTTGGACCAGGCACAACGGAAGGCGTGTCACTTTCAAGTTAGGTTTAGGGTTAGCGGGCAGTTTTGTGCTTAGGTACTCATTTCTAGAGTTTAGTTTCACGAGAAGCTGCCACTTTTATTTGGCCCACGCCTTGAGTTGGTGTCTGTCCTCTCGCCTTGCCAACTAACTAGGACTACGGATGCTTCCCAACGTTTCGCCGTCAACTACGGCTTCATCAGGGGAACTGCGTTATGGCAGCACTTGGACCAGGCACAACGGAAGGCGTGTCACTTTCAAGTTAGGTTTAGGGTTAGCGGGCAGTTTTGTGCTTAGGTACTCATTTCTAGAGTTTAGTTTCACGAGAAGCTGCCACTTTTATTTGGCCCACGCCTTGAGTTGGTGTCTGTCCTCTCGCCTTGCCAACTAACTAGGACTACGGATGCTTCCCAACGTTTCGCCGTCAACTACGGCTTCATCAGGGGAACTGCGTTATGGCAGCACTTGGACCAGGCACAACGGAAGGCGTGTCACTTTCAAGTTAGGTTTAGGGTTAGCGGGCAGTTTTGTGCTTAGGTACTCATTTCTAGAGTTTAGTTTCACGAGAAGCTGCCACTTTTATTTGGCCCACGCCTTGAGTTGGTGTCTGTCCTCTCGCCTTGCCAACTAACTAGGACTACGGATGCTTCCCAACGTTTCGCCGTCAACTACGGCTTCATCAGGGGAACTGCGTTATGGCAGCACTTGGACCAGGCACAACGGAAGGCGTGTCACTTTCAAGTTAGGTTTAGGGTTAGCGGGCAGTTTTGTGCTTAGGTACTCATTTCTAGAGTTTAGTTTCACGAGAAGCTGCCACTTTTATTTGGCCCACGCCTTGAGTTGGTGTCTGTCCTCTCGCCTTGCCAACTAACTAGGACTACGGATGCTTCCCAACGTTTCGCCGTCAACTACGGCTTCATCAGGGGAACTGCGTTATGGCAGCACTTGGACCAGGCACAACGGAAGGCGTGTCACTTTCAAGTTAGGTTTAGGGTTAGCGGGCAGTTTTGTGCTTAGGTACTCATTTCTAGAGTTTAGTTTCACGAGAAGCTGCCACTTTTATTTGGCCCACGCCTTGAGTTGGTGTCTGTCCTCTCGCCTTGCCAACTAACTAGGACTACGGATGCTTCCCAACGTTTCGCCGTCAACTACGGCTTCATCAGGGGAACTGCGTTATGGCAGCACTTGGACCAGGCACAACGGAAGGCGTGTCACTTTCAAGTTAGGTTTAGGGTTAGCGGGCAGTTTTGTGCTTAGGTACTCATTTCTAGAGTTTAGTTTCACGAGAAGCTGCCACTTTTATTTGGCCCACGCCTTGAGTTGGTGTCTGTCCTCTCGCCTTGCCAACTAACTAGGACTACGGATGCTTCCCAACGTTTCGCCGTCAACTACGGCTTCATCAGGGGAACTGCGTTATGGCAGCACTTGGACCAGGCACAACGGAAGGCGTGTCACTTTCAAGTTAGGTTTAGGGTTAGCGGGCAGTTTTGTGCTTAGGTACTCATTTCTAGAGTTTAGTTTCACGAGAAGCTGCCACTTTTATTTGGCCCACGCCTTGAGTTGGTGTCTGTCCTCTCGCCTTGCCAACTAACTAGGACTACGGATGCTTCCCAACGTTTCGCCGTCAACTACGGCTTCATCAGGGGAACTGCGTTATGGCAGCACTTGGACCAGGCACAACGGAAGGCGTGTCACTTTCAAGTTAGGTTTAGGGTTAGCGGGCAGTTTTGTGCTTAGGTACTCATTTCTAGAGTTTAGTTTCACGAGAAGCTGCCACTTTTATTTGGCCCACGCCTTGAGTTGGTGTCTGTCCTCTCGCCTTGCCAACTAACTAGGACTACGGATGCTTCCCAACGTTTCGCCGTCAACTACGGCTTCATCAGGGGAACTGCGTTATGGCAGCACTTGGACCAGGCACAACGGAAGGCGTGTCACTTTCAAGTTAGGTTTAGGGTTAGCGGGCAGTTTTGTGCTTAGGTACTCATTTCTAGAGTTTAGTTTCACGAGAAGCTGCCACTTTTATTTGGCCCACGCCTTGAGTTGGTGTCTGTCCTCTCGCCTTGCCAACTAACTAGGACTACGGATGCTTCCCAACGTTTCGCCGTCAACTACGGCTTCATCAGGGGAACTGCGTTATGGCAGCACTTGGACCAGGCACAACGGAAGGCGTGTCACTTTCAAGTTAGGTTTAGGGTTAGCGGGCAGTTTTGTGCTTAGGTACTCATTTCTAGAGTTTAGTTTCACGAGAAGCTGCCACTTTTATTTGGCCCACGCCTTGAGTTGGTGTCTGTCCTCTCGCCTTGCCAACTAACTAGGACTACGGATGCTTCCCAACGTTTCGCCGTCAACTACGGCTTCATCAGGGGAACTGCGTTATGGCAGCACTTGGACCAGGCACAACGGAAGGCGTGTCACTTTCAAGTTAGGTTTAGGGTTAGCGGGCAGTTTTGTGCTTAGGTACTCATTTCTAGAGTTTAGTTTCACGAGAAGCTGCCACTTTTATTTGGCCCACGCCTTGAGTTGGTGTCTGTCCTCTCGCCTTGCCAACTAACTAGGACTACGGATGCTTCCCAACGTTTCGCCGTCAACTACGGCTTCATCAGGGGAACTGCGTTATGGCAGCACTTGGACCAGGCACAACGGAAGGCGTGTCACTTTCAAGTTAGGTTTAGGGTTAGCGGGCAGTTTTGTGCTTAGGTACTCATTTCTAGAGTTTAGTTTCACGAGAAGCTGCCACTTTTATTTGGCCCACGCCTTGAGTTGGTGTCTGTCCTCTCGCCTTGCCAACTAACTAGGACTACGGATGCTTCCCAACGTTTCGCCGTCAACTACGGCTTCATCAGGGGAACTGCGTTATGGCAGCACTTGGACCAGGCACAACGGAAGGCGTGTCACTTTCAAGTTAGGTTTAGGGTTAGCGGGCAGTTTTGTGCTTAGGTACTCATTTCTAGAGTTTAGTTTCACGAGAAGCTGCCACTTTTATTTGGCCCACGCCTTGAGTTGGTGTCTGTCCTCTCGCCTTGCCAACTAACTAGGACTACGGATGCTTCCCAACGTTTCGCCGTCAACTACGGCTTCATCAGGGGAACTGCGTTATGGCAGCACTTGGACCAGGCACAACGGAAGGCGTGTCACTTTCAAGTTAGGTTTAGGGTTAGCGGGCAGTTTTGTGCTTAGGTACTCATTTCTAGAGTTTAGTTTCACGAGAAGCTGCCACTTTTATTTGGCCCACGCCTTGAGTTGGTGTCTGTCCTCTCGCCTTGCCAACTAACTAGGACTACGGATGCTTCCCAACGTTTCGCCGTCAACTACGGCTTCATCAGGGGAACTGCGTTATGGCAGCACTTGGACCAGGCACAACGGAAGGCGTGTCACTTTCAAGTTAGGTTTAGGGTTAGCGGGCAGTTTTGTGCTTAGGTACTCATTTCTAGAGTTTAGTTTCACGAGAAGCTGCCACTTTTATTTGGCCCACGCCTTGAGTTGGTGTCTGTCCTCTCGCCTTGCCAACTAACTAGGACTACGGATGCTTCCCAACGTTTCGCCGTCAACTACGGCTTCATCAGGGGAACTGCGTTATGGCAGCACTTGGACCAGGCACAACGGAAGGCGTGTCACTTTCAAGTTAGGTTTAGGGTTAGCGGGCAGTTTTGTGCTTAGGTACTCATTTCTAGAGTTTAGTTTCACGAGAAGCTGCCACTTTTATTTGGCCCACGCCTTGAGTTGGTGTCTGTCCTCTCGCCTTGC